>NW_022437090.1:2195039-2443433 GCF_009761245.1 Sapajus apella | reverse complement strand
CTACCTCATCTACAGATAGGAAGTTGCCAAATCCCACTGTTGGCTTGAGGATAATACTATAAGCCTCCAATTCTCTTTCTCAGGTTCTTGCTTGAAGTAAGTGGAATGGTTTGTGTTACCTGAAAAGTAGCCCTAACAGTATATTTATTGACTTCATTTGAGAACACATGTACATAGCCATAATAACATAAATAACATACACATTGTTGATTTATTGAAAATTTTTGATACAATTATATAGAAAGAATGAGAAAAGGTGAGATGGTGGGAGGTTGCATAAGAAAGCTAAGTTTCTATCATTGATGATTATAATATTAATGATTATCACTGTTATCATCATGATTATAAAACTTACATGACTCTTACTACATACCAAGCACTTTACATACAGTAACTCATTTAATCCTTAGAAGAATGTTATGGGATAAAATATTATTATTTTCCCCATTTTATAAAAGATGAAATTAAGGCACAGCAAAATCAGTTAACTTATCCAAAGTTGCACAACTATTAGGGGGTGGAAGTAACTAACATCTAAGTGAGTAAAGTAAGGAATAGAGGAATAAATGTATTATTTCAAGATACGGACACTACTAGTAGAAGGAGCAGATAAAATAATGTAGAAATCTGGGGAGCAGGTTTTAAGGTAGAGTACAATAAGGAGGAAGAATACCATTTTTATTTTAAATGGTAATCAATTTAAATGCTAATTGATCAAACAACTCACTATAACGTAGACTAACACAAAATTCAAATAGTTCCTACTGAATGCTAACTTTATCATATCTGCAATCTCAAATCTGCATGGGAATTACTTTTAAGAATTAACTTAATAACTTTATTTTGCTACTTTTACAGGGTCTACTTTTTCATAGACCACCATTCTTCGTGACTGCTTATAACAGTCTTAAAACCCACCCTCTTGTCATATCTACATTTAGAACATTAAAACATGACACTTTCTAACGTGTGTAGTTTCTCCCAAATTTGCTACACATGCACTCACTCATCTACTCATTCATTCACTTAACAGATATTTACTTGATACCTGTTTTATGCCAGGCCCTAGGCTAGTGTCTAGTGATTGAAAGATGAATGCAACAAAAATTTCTCTGCCTCAAATTTACAGCCTAGAATAAAACATAAACACATAAATCTATACAGTATAGACATTTGGAGGCTTTGCTGTAGAATTTGTTTGAGGGCAGTCTTAATGTGTAAGAGTGATGGTTAATTTTATGTGAACTTGACTGTGCCAAGAGGTGCCAAGACATTTGGCTAAATATTATTCTGGGTCTATCTGTGAGGGTGTTTCTGGATGACACTGGCATTTGAATCGGCAGACCCAGTAAAGCAGACAGCTCTCTTTGATGTGGATGGGCCTTACCCACTAAGTTGAAGGCCTGAATAGAACAAAACACTTGAGTAGAAAGGACTCCTCCTGCCTGAGGGACTGAACTGAGACACTGATTTTTTTTTTTTTCCGGCCTTTGAACTCTAACTGAAACACTGGCTCTTCCTGGATCTAAAGGATGCTGGCATTTGGATCTGACTATGCCATCAGCTCTTGTTCTCCAGCTAAGATCTTGAAACTTGCCAACCTCCATAATCATAGGAACCAATCCTGGGCCAATTCTTTACCATACATCAACCTGTAGATTGATCAATTCATCAAATGATCAAATAGATCATCCTATTGCTTCTGTTTTCCTGGAGAGCACTGACTAATATAATAAGCTTTTACAAAGAACAAAGTGACGGGAATAATTCCAGATAGAGGAAATATGCTTTCATAAAATTTTGGAGGCATGAAGGGAGCCAGCATCCCTGGTTGGAGAGTAGAAGAGACTGAAGAAAGAAAGGGGCTAAATTGGAGGATTTTAGAAAAGACTGCTCGGCCAGGCACTGTGGCTCATGCTTGTAATCCCAGCACTTTGGGAGGCCAAGGCAGGTGGATCGTCTGAGGTCGGGAGTTCGAGACCAGCTTGACCAATATGAAGAAATCCTATCTCTACTAAAAATACAAAATTAGCCAGGCATGGTGGCACACGCCCGTAATCCCAGCTACTCGGGAGGCTGAGGCAAGAGAATCACTCGAATCCAGGAGGCGCAGGTTGTGGTGAGCCGAGATTGCACCACTGCACTCCAGCCTGGGCAACAAGAGCAAAATCCTGTCTCAAAAAAAAAAAAAAAAAAAAGAAATAATAACCATGTAAATTAAATAAATCATGTAATGGAATTCTACAGTAAACTATTTTTAGTTTGTAATCCCCTTTGTAATGCAAATAGATTGTCTGATAAATCAGAATTTTTCATAGAGATAAAACCATTTTTAATTGAATTTATGGGCAGGTGTTTCTTGCATATAAAATGCATAGTAATCTATGCCTCAAATTATGTCACTATTTACTTATACTTTACAGTCTGCATAATTTCTAGAAAGATGGTTATAAAGAATTTTTACTATGAAAGTTTTCAAACATATACAAAAGTAAAAATAATAGTAAAATAAACCCCACTTATCGACTCACTCTCCAGATGCAACAACTAACATTTCAACACACATACTTCATCAATCTTTCTTCTTTCTTCCTTTTTCCTTTATTTTGTAGTATTTTAAAGCAAATCTCACATCATTTCACCCCTCAATTTTTTTTTTTTTTTTTTTTTTTTGAGACGGAGTCTCTCTCTGTCATCAGGCTGGAGTGCAGTGGCGCAATCTCAGTTCACTGCAACCTCTGCCTCCCGGGTTCAAGCGATTCTCCTGCCTCAGCCTCCCGAATAGCTGAGACTACAAGCACGTGCCACCACGCCCAGCTAATTTTTGTATTTTAATAGAGACCAGGTTTTACCATGTTGGCCAGGCTGGTCTCAATCTCCTGACCTCATGATCCGCCCTACTCAGCCTCTCGAAGTGCTGGGATTACAGGCATGAGCCACTGCGCCCAGCCTCCCCACTCAATATTTTCATACATAATTGCTAAAAAATGATATTTGTATACACAACTGCAATACCATTATCTCATCCAACGAAATTAAGTCACTCATTAGCACCGTCTAATTCCCAGTCCATATTCAAGTTCCCCTGATTACTGTCACCCTTAAAAAGTCTTTTCTTCCCCTATTCAATTTCCATCTCTTGGTCTACACATTGTATTTGGTCATATACTTTAAATGTTACATAATTGAGACTGTCCTCTCCCCTCTTAAAAAAAAAAAAAAACACTCATACATTTCAGAAGCCAGATCAGCTGTCTTTAGTGTATCCAAATTCTGGGTTTGCCTACTCGCTTCCCCATGGTAGGTATCACAGAAGGTATTTCTCTATTCCCCTTACTTCCTGTAAACTGGATGTTATATGCCATCTGTATATCATTGATAGATATGGTGATGTGTCTTTTCAGATCGTTTGCCCACTTTTTAAAAGCTGTTTGTTTCCTTATTATTGAGTCTTGAGAATTCATCATATAAAAACTTTTATTCTTCTTCTATGGAATTTTAAAATAAAAAGAACTCAAACATGAGCTTAAAGTTATTTATTGCCAGAACAAAAATGTGCACCAGGCAGCTGAGGATTTGAAATAAAATAAAGCCCTCTTCCAGGGACAAAATGAGCTTCCTGCCAGCTCAGCGTTTCTGCCGTGGCAAAGCCAAGCTGTGGGGTAGGCGCCTGGCTCCCATTGTGTCTGGGTGCCTCTCTCCTGTGGTGCAAATTCCACACTGCAGTGCCTTCAGCCTGGCTTCACAACTCTCTTCTTTTCAAGAAAAGCCCAAATATCTTGGAATCATGCCTTTCCTAAATTCTTCATAGGGTCCTATGTGAATGAGCTAATGATGAACATTGTGTCAATACTCCATAGCAATGCTCATGAAAGCACAGAACCTCAGGTACATCCACCTGAATGACATTTAATTCCCCTCTCCTGCATCCTTCACCAAAGTGTGGAACTCCAGCTGCTCTGACGTGGTTTTAGGGGCCCTGTGCTGGCTCCTGGTGACCTTCCTCCTCTAGCAGTCCTTATGAGCATCCTGGACGTGACTGGTGTCAAGCTCTCAGTCTTTCATCTGTAAAACGCTCTTTCTTTTTATAACTAAATGTGGATTCGAATTTCTATTACACACATAAGGCAACTAGCAGACTACAGGTTTTTTTTTTTTCAATATGCTTCTTCAAAAGCACACACACATAATTTCTATGGAAAATGAGTAGAAATGTAACCTTCAACCAAAGGACATTATGTTGCCTTTTGTATGGCACTGTGGCTCTGTGCATTTGAAACAGAAATAGCTACTGATAGGGAGAACTTTATTGTTTGTAACAGAATCTGGTATATAAGTAAAACTTTCAAAGACAGATACATAAAGATCTGATACAAACAGATACATATTCCATTAAGGAAAGACCAAAGCTCCCACATGAAACTTAAGTTTTTCAGTTCATACAGGAATACATTTATTCTACAGCAACTAAAACACTTTTTTCTTTCACTATTCAAACAGTGCTATCCATTGCACATTATCTTCTTTGACACTCATAACAAACCCTCAAGGTAGCTGAGATCATTTTTCCACGGTCGCATAGAGAGTAAGCGGTAACAGCAAAGCTGATGCCCAAGTTTTCTGCCTCTGAATCCCATGCTTTTGACGCTATGCCCTGACGGCTCTCTGTAGGTGACACTTCCCTGTTGTTCACACAAACCTATGCCTGGTGCAGCCAAAAAATTCAAAGAATTAATAGTGTTGCCCCAGCCCTACAGAAATGATCGAGTAATCAGCAGTAACATGGGTTGTTTCTTTCATAAATAAGGCCTATATCATGACATAGTTTTGATTCTGCTATAAGTTCTGTTTCTTTAAGGAAAGAAATTCCTTTAAGCCTTTATTTTCCCACTGAAGAATAGTTGACAAAGGGATATGTTACAATGAAACTATTTAAATGATTCAGAAAACTGAGAATGGCTCACTCTGTGGTATCATTTCTTCCAACGCAATTGTTGGAGCACAATTGTTTGGATGAATTCTACTCTTGCCTATTATCTGAGCACAACGTGCAGCAGCAAATTGCATTTTGTGGTAACAATCCATCGACATTGGCTAGAACTCTATTTTCAACTGCCAATAAAGGCGTTGGAAAAGCATTCAAACCTGGAGACAAACGACTATGAGAGGAAACAGCACACCTGCAAATGGGTTTGAAGGCTATACCTTTCTGCATCTTCTCCAGAAAACTAAAAATAAGGGGCCCAACAGATGGGAAAATGTTACCACTATCAAGTTGTGTTTTAATAGCAAGAAGTTCAATTGTACCTGAGTTCCAGAAGGAAACAGGAAATCATTCTCTTCAATAGGTTAGCTCCTCCAGGTGTGTGGAGATCCATTTAATGGCTTAATGTGTTCTATTAAGAAAATCAGACTGTAGCCCCGCTCAAAAGAAACATGGAGCCACAGGGCCATATTAAAATGCCATGATGGGGAAAGAACTCTTTCCCTTCTTCAGAAAATTTCTGAAGCCAAGGTTATTTTTTAAATCTCTTTATGGGTTGAACTTATTTGATCATATAGTTAGTCAATTAGCAGCAATTTACTGAGGTCTTACTATGTGCCAGGCACAGTCTAGATGATGGGGAGAGAAGGAGCAGATGGGAAACAAATCATTAGTGTCAGAAAAAAGAAGGATGGTGCCGTGAAAATGTATAATGAGGGCCTCACCCTAACCTTGGGAGTAGAAGGTCAGGTGCTGTGGAAAGTGAAAGCCTGCTGATGAGTAATGGCTGGAATAAAAGAATGTACTCTCCCCTTACCTCCTCTAGTCTTTTTAGAAATCATTTTTCAGCAACATACTTTTTATCCAAATGTCTGGAATGCTAATAGAAGTGATTTTACTAGATGAAAATGAAGTGTTCCCATTTTGTTTAAAAGTGAATAAATTGCTTGTTATAGCTAGAACAGTGTGCTGCAATTATTCACATACATGCCCGTCTCCTCCACTGGGTCATAAATCCCTTCAACACCAGAACTGCTCTGCTCGTCTTCATATGTATTCATTTAGCTGTTTATTCATCAAGTGCTTATGAAATGGCACTAGAGTTATAAACATAAAGTAGAGGTCTTGGCCCTGAAGAAATTCCTGCTCTCACAGCAGGGAGCAAAACCATCACCGTGATACAGGAAGGTCAATGAGGGAAATAAGTAAGGGAAAGTGGTGACACCACCACAGGGTCTGGGACAGGTTTAGGGAAGGTCCCTAGAGAAGGTAAAGCTAGTTCTCATGGTGCCTCCCAAAAGAACACATGCAAGTCATTTTTTCCACATAAAATGAAAGAATGCATGACCTTTGGCCCATTATGTACATGGAGAGCAGGTCCTCTCAGTGTACCCACTTGAGCATGCCAAAAAGATACTCTTCCCCTCCTGGCAGATAGGGAAGTGGTGTTGAAAGAGGCTAAATGACTCATTCCTGGTTCCCCAGCAGGTGCAGAGGACTGTCAGACTCCAATTCTGGTGCTTCTTCCTGTATATCTCTCCTGCCTTTTGTAAAGCAAGCACACCTCTGGGCTAGAAGCACAATGGAAGGCTAAATACCAGAACTCATAGGAATTCCCGGGGGCAAATGCACCCCAGTCCTTGATAACTGTGGCACAGAGCCTGAGCAACACAGTGGTGATGAGGACTCCTCCTCCTGGAATAATTTTAAGGACAAGAACAGGAAAAAAAAAAGCCACATATCCCTACACAAACCCCATTTTGTCTTTCCAAAATCAACTCCTTCCCTCCATGAGTTGCTCTCCCCAGCCACTGCAGCCTCCCCTCCCACTGTGTCTACACAATAAGAACCCAAACAAACTTCTCTCTTGGCTGTTCTCATGAATGGCAGAGCCCGTGTTCCACATTGTTTGGGATAGCCGTCCAGAGACATAATTACATGATTAAGCACTGTGTCCTCTCCAGGAAATCTAAAGTACCATAATTACTACAACCGGGAGCGGGTGGGGTAAACAATGTGCAATCATTGCTGTTGAGAAGGTTTCAAACCAGAGTCTGAGACTATGTTGGTTCGCATTAAGGGGGAAGAGGCATACTTCTTACTCCATCCATGTTCGTTCGAGAAATACAACAAACTACAATCAAGAATATAATCAGGAATATAACAAAACACTGATTGCCCTTAATGACCTTATTATTCTTTCATTAAATGTATTATGAAAACTGGGCAATGTATTTTAGGGGTTTATTGAGTGATGTACATATATAATGTATGGTTGACCTTTGCATTTAAATATGACAGTACTGGTAGAAGACTCCTATCACCATCTGTGGATAAAGTAACCTTAATCCACAGATCCAAAATGTGCCTTTTGCTACATTACACATGTTAAATTACTTGCACTATATAAAAAAACTAACCAAAATGTATCACAGGCTTATATGTACATCTTAAACTATAAAATTTCTGAATAAAATATGAGAAAATCTTTGTGTTAGACAAAAATTTCTTAGATATGGCACAAAAGTTTGATCCATAAAAAAATAAACTGATAGACTGGATCTCATCAAAATTCAGAACTTCTACTCTTCAAAAACACTGCTAAGAGAATGTTAAGACAAGCCACAGACCCAGATAAAACATTTGCAAATAGTATGTCTGTATGTCTGATAAAGGACTCATTTCCAGAATATATAAAGAGCTCCCAAAATTACAATGAGAAAATAATCAGCCCAATAAAAAGCACGTATAAGAGATCTGAACAGCCAATTTATGAAAGAGGTACACATGGCAAGTAAGTGCATGAAAAATAATCTCATTTGGTCATGAGGAAAATGCAAGTGAAAACCGCAATGGGATACTGCTACGCACCTGTTAGAATCCATAGAAGTAAAAAGACTGGCCATATCAAGTGTTGGTGAGCAAGTGAAGAAACTGGAACTCTCATACCCTGCTGATGGGAATGTAAAATGCTAAAACTACTCTGGAAAACAGTTTGGAAATTTCTTAAAAAGTTAAACATAACCTTATCACATGTCCTGGTCATCCCATTTCTAGGCATTAATGTAAGAGCAATGAAATGATACATCCACACAAAGGCTGGTACATGAATATTTATGGCAGCATTATTTGTAAGGGCCCCAAACTGAAAATAACATGAATGTTCATCAACAGGTGAAAGGATGGTTCATCCATACATTAGAGTATCATTCAGCAGTAAAAAGGAGTAAACTGCTGATCCAAGAACATGGATGAATCTCAAAACAGGCTGAATGAAAGAAGCCAGGCACAAAAGAGTAGTTACTGTGTGACTCCTGAAAAAAAAATTTTTGAAATGCAAACATATCTGTCATGACACGAAGCAGATCAGAGGTTGTCTGGGCACCAGGGATGTGGGGTGAGTAAGGCAGGTGGGAGGAATGACGAAGGCATGAAAGGTAACTTTGGGGTGACGGATATGCTCATTATCTTGACTGCTGAGGCCTTTACAGTACTAGCTATGTCAAAACTTATATTGTTCACTTTAAAATATGTATTTAAACATAGATCAATTACACCTCAATCGAACTGTTTATAAAAGAATTCTGAAAAAAGAAAAGGTCAGGGTTCTGGTCTAGTCTCTGCTACAGGCTAGCCTCCTGACGATGCTTTGTTGTGTTTCCATTTCCCACCCTGGGAGACGAAATGATTCCAAAGGACTTTCCAGCTGAAATCCTCTGATGAGACACATGGCTCACTATTCCCAGCAGCCACCACACTTTGTGAACACCGCAGAGCCTACTGCTGCCCAGAAGCCCCTGTGACATACCTATCCTACCTGAATCACCACCCAGGATCATCCAAGAGACAAGATGAGCCTTTGTCTCCATGTCTACTCCAGCCCAGACTGTGCCCTCTGCCTTCCTCTTCTCTCCCCACCATGTGGTATATGACCCAGGCCTCCTCCAGCCAGCCCCAGGGCATCTTAGCATCTGGTCTAACTTCTGGAATATGGACTGGCCTCCCCCAGGACAAAATTTGGTAAAACACTACCTGAAGAGTCAGATAGGGCATCAAATCAGCTGTAGGCAAAAAGTGAACTTGTTCTTGCTTCCTGAAGATCAGTTTGTCCTGATCTAATCTGGATGGTAACTTAGGACACACCAAGATGCTAGCTACACCACAGCTCCAGCGGCTGCACACACTGAGAGATGGGTTTCAAGCTTCCCATCCCAGAGAGGACTCTCAGCCAACCCGAACCCCATCCCCCTAATTTGGCCCTTGCTTCCATCTCCTCACAGGTGGGACTATCTATCTGTTTAACTGACTTTCCAGTGTCCTCCACATTGGGCTCTCAGGTTCCTTTGGACTTGATATAAAGGATTGTCTCCCTAGCCCATTGATCAAGACTCAAGGCTTCTCACTAATTCGTTATCTCACCTTAATGATCGCATGCACCAGAAGTCCATTTGCTCTTTCCCTTCCTCACCTTGAGCTCCCCAGCATGTCCCTTGTCATGCCCACCTGCTCACTCCTGTTCTCCCAGTAGCTCGGCCCCTTCAGGCAGCTGCTCCCTGCTGCACCCACCTGGGCCCAACTGGGAGCAGCTTTGCCTGGAAGCACTGGCTTTAGCCCAGGCAGCCATCGTTCTGACAAACAAGTTGAAACATAGCTGGAAATATTGCAAAAAAGAAAATTTTGAAAAAGATTCCATGCTAAACTTCTGAAAAGACCTAGGATCAAATATATCTTGCAATCATTTTAAACTATGTGCATATAATTTATAATTGTTTCATCCAATGATAAGATTGTTCTGGGCAATCAAGGAAACAACTGAATAGTATAAAAGGTGAAATGCTCTATGCTAATAGCTGGACTTCTCATAAGCTACTGGAAATGAGGGGAAAACAATGCTGGCAGTGACTTAATGACATCCAGGTAGAGTATGAGACGGTGATCTAAAATTCACTTGAGTTTCACGAAAAGTCTGGCTTTTAGAAGAACAGGTCTCTAGTCAAAGCTTTGGAGTAATCAGTGTCACATAAACTTGGAGGGCTCTCCTTCTTCTGTTGAAATAAATCGTTAGCTTGTTAAAATAAAATATACTTTTCAAGACAAGTAAACACCAAGATCTGAAGTCTGTGAAAAAAAATATTTTTAAAGTAAAGAAAACTCTGGCCAAATCATTATTTACTTGAGTGAATAAGAGGAAAGGAGAATATGAAAAGGCAAATAACAAAGTTTTTAAAATGACCAAATCTTAGTTTTGTAACGTGTTCTCTAACTATATTTGATTTCTAAAAGCATCAGCTTTTCTAGAATTCACTTCAAATAGAATAATGAAGTCACACTGTGAAGATCTCACTCTAGGATGGGTTAAAAATGTTTCTGGTTCTCCCCACCTGATTGTCCTACTGAGCTCTTTCCCTATTCCTGTCCCCGGCAGGCTTCCCTTCAGAAAGACCCAACGTGTTGAGTCCAGCACTAAGCCTCAGGGGGCCAGCCATGGAGCCAGGGCTAGTTTCACACTGGTGGCAGTGGGAATAAAAAAGACAGAAGGCTCAAGAAGTCTTTCAGTGTTTAAAAACAAAGCCAAAGAATCATTCCAGATTTTAGCACTACAAAGCCTCTTAGAGGCTGTCATATAGGAAGACGCAGGGTTTTCATTAAAAAATGTATATGGCATTAACCTAATGCCTGAACACGCATAAATAACTTCCTGGGATGATGCAGCTTTTTTTCCTATCATGGTAGAACCCCATCCTTTAATAGAATGAATGGTGGGCACAGAAGCACTCGGATCTGAGAACAAGACTACTGCCTGTCTACAGGTGATGAAGGATAAGTCAAAGATGGCTCTGTGACAGAGAGTCTGAGTTACTGGGAGAGTGGTAAGGCCACTAAGGAGAAATGGGAAAGTCAGCAAGGTAAGTTAGTTTGGGGGTGACAGTCATAAAGATTTTGAGTTTAGCCATTAAAGTGAGAAACACCCAACCTAATGCTGGTTTTATAATCTGAAAACATGGTACTTTTCCTAGATAGTAAGCCTCAGGCTGGGGTCAGAATAAACTGTCACTGGCAAAGCCCAAGCCCGTACACAAGGACAATGAGCACCTGTGTGGGACAGTGGATTACCACAGCCAGGTAACAGAACTCGCATGAAGTCAAGGGACCATCTACTAAAGTCATCAGAAGCACAAAATGACCAACACAACAAAAAATGAGAGGCCAAAACCATAAGTATAACCCAGCATCAACAGAAGCAAGTGAATAAAAAAGGTGTGAGTGCCAGGATTCAGGACTGCAACAGTCCAAACTGACTTTCTAGGAGAATATCAGGACTAACAGAGCCTGCTGTGAAGGCCTGCAATTCACCTTCCCAGAACCACTCTGGTCCACCAGTGCATAAATATCTGAACGTGCATAAACATCTTCCTGGGATGACGCAGCTTCTTCTCCTATCATGGCAGAACCCAAGTCTTTTAATAGAATGAATGGCGGTTAGTGAAGCAGTGGGGTCTGAGAACAAGGCTACTGCCTGTCTACAGGTGATGAAGACTGTTAACAAGTAACAATGCCTGGTGAAACAAGCTATTCAGACAACGGAAAGACAAGCCACAGAGTGGGAGGGCACATTCTCAAGTCACGTATCTGATAAAGGACAAAACAGTCTTAAATCTCAACAATAAGAAAACAACAACCCAAATAAAAAATGGGCAAAAGATCTGAATAGACACTTCACCAAGCAAGATATAAAAATAGCAAATAAGCGTAAGAAACGATGTTCCACATCATATGTCACTAAGGAATCGCAAATTAAAACAGTAAGGAGATACCACTACACACCTATTAGAATGGCCAAAATCCAAAACACCAATACCACCAAATGCTGGCAAGGACGTAAAGTAACGGGAACTCTCACTCATTGCTGGTAGCAAAATGGTACAGCCATTTTGGAAGACAGTTTGGCAGTTTATTGCAAAGCTAAACATACTCTTACCACATGATCCAACAATCACATTCTTAAATATTTGTCCAAATGAGTTAAAAACTTATGTGCGTATAAAAACCTGTGCACAAATGTTAAGAGCAGCTTTGTTCATAATTGCCAAAAACTGGAAGCAACTGCGATTATTTCAATAGGTGAATAAAAAACCAATGATTCCTCCCAACAGTAGATTATTACTCAGTGATAAAAAGACACGAGCCATCAAGCCCCAGAAAGACATGGAGCACCCTTAATTACATATTGCTAAGTGAAAAAGGCCTATCTAAAGATGCTACTTACTATATGCTTCCGCCCATTCTGGAGTCACACAACTGCATGACATTCTGGAAAAGGCAGAACTATCAACGGGAAAAAGCTAGTGGTGGCCAGGGGGTTTGTAGGGGTGGAGAGATGAACAGGTGGAGCACAGGGAGCTTTTAGGGCAGTCAACTATTCTGCACGATTTTATAATGGTACATACACGTATCATACAATTGTCAGACCTACAGAATGTACAACACCAAGAGTGAACACTAATGTAAACTATGAACCTTAGTTAATAATAACGTATCAATACTGGCCCACCAACAGCATTTGTTAATAGCTGGGAAAACGTGTGTGTGTGTGTGGCAGGTGGTAATATGGGAACTCTGTGTACTTCCTGCTTGCTTTTTCTGCTTAAGCCAAAAATTGCTCTAAAAATTAGTCTTTTAAAAAAAAGTTTTTGTAGAAATGAATGTCTTGCTTTCTTGCCCAACCTGGTCTCAAACTCCTGGCCTCAAGCGATCCTCCAACGTTACCCTCCCAAAATGCTGGAATTATAGGCATGACCCACCACATCTGGCCTTAAAGTCTATTTTTTTTAAGTAATAGATTATATGCCCTTCATGAAGACAAAAACTATTTTAACCTGTTCACCGCTGTATCTCCTCCCTAGCATGGTGACTTTCAAATAATTGATTAATTTTTAAAAACTTAAAAAAAAAATAACACAAATGTGTACCTATACTAAAAGTATATTAAAATGTTAAGTAAATAGCAACTTAAAGACACAATTCATCCATTTTTACCATCAAATAAAAAGGTAATCAATCCCATCACAGCAGACTACAATGTTTTTTGTGGTACACTATTACAGCAACCTAAACATATCAAGCAAGAGTTATTTTCGTTTTAGTTTTATACTATTTGGTTTTTAAATGACAACTCCATCTTGTATCTTACACTCATTCTAAAAGCTGAACAATATTTTACAAGTAACTATTTCCAAGAAAGTTATTATTTTTCACTGTGCTTAGATGAAAAATTCAGTGTTTAGAAATATTTATTTCAGATGTATTTTCAATATATATAAAAATATCCAAATGTTATTTTCCTCTCCCACTGCTCTGAATGTCATACGATCACAACATTCAGAAGTGACATAATTAAAGTCAGGTCTTACAAAGATGAATTGAAGATAAGTCCTCTAACAAAACACATTTAATGCACACACACATATGCGTGTATGTGCACACACACGTACAATGAAATTTCCTTCCTTATTGAATCTCATTTGATTTTTTTTCCCCACCAGTGCAAACTGCTGTTCACTTTCCCTTCAGATCAGGGGCACCTGTGTCTACCTCTGCCCAGGTATACTGTCACTGGGTTAACCTGATACGTCCTTGGATTTCCCAGCAGGCATTTGTGGTCCCTGGGTAGTCAATTTATGCAATGACTTGGCCATCTGTTGCCCTAACTCCAGGCTACGTGACCAGTCCATCTGTGCCTGTTGACTGCATGCTGCCTCACTTGTGTATGTGTGCCACTAGAGTCATGGGGTGTCCTGTCCCCCGCTTCCTCCTCCTCTCTCTGTCTCCTCTATGGAAACTTTGTTCCTTCCCTGTTCTGTCCATCTCGGGTTCCTGCAGCTTTCTCACTCCATTTTCCATGCCCTTGTCACTGGTCACGCATGGTAGCATTAAACAGCTCTTCCATACTTGTCATGTGAGATCCCTCATCCAGAGTGGAGCTTTTATTCTGCTGCAACTGGTCCAAATGGCAGGGAAAGCCTCCTGTATCAGTGGCTCACTCACACACAGCCACTCATTTCCTCCCTTTCTTTGCCACTTCTTCTGACAGATCATACTGTTATTGTGAATCCATTTCATCTTGCAGTGTTTATCTCCCATCAAACCGAAATGACTTGGTTGTGTTTTCTTTCCTGGAACTGCTCCATCTAATGCGTTCTCAAGGACACAGGTCCAGGCCTCCTCTCTGGAGCATCTGTGCTGAGGTCCTCAGAGGACATGTGTCAAATCAGAACTGTGAAAGGCATAACGCCCATCAGGGAGGGCCTATACTTGGGGTGAGGTGGGCAGAACCCTAGTCAGGAACACCGGCAAGCTGGGTGGCACCAACTGCCATGAATGAAGCCGAGAAGAGCAGTGGTCCCAGCATACAGACAAAACCAGGTGCAGGGAAGCTGAGGTCCGGGAGAGGGTGGAAAGCACAGCTGAATCTCTCCCCCGCACGCCCAGATGGCTTTCCCCTAGTCCTGGGTTCCCTAGGACAGTCTACCTTCCTGGAATGGAATATCAACACATTACCTTCTGAACTTTCCCAAATGTCCAGACAAATACTTTTCACCTAGTAAGTACTCAAAAGAAATGGAAATAGGGAAAGGGAGGAAAAGAGACTTAGGAATCCCACCCCCAGCCCACGGGAGCAGGGAGAGAGAAGCAGATGACTCGAGATGGGAGAAAGCCATGGGTCCCTACACATCTGACTTCACCACGAAGAATGTCCTTTACCACCTGACTTCCACCACCAACATCCACCTTCCAGGTTCAAGTGATTCTCCTGCCTCAGCCTCCCAAGTAGCTGGGATTAGAGACGTGTATCACCACGCCTGGCTACTTTTTGAATTTTAGTAGAGATGGGGTTTCGCCATGTGGGCCAGGCTGGTCTCGGACTCCTGACCTCAAGTGATCTGCCCACCTTGGCCTCCCAAAGTGCTGGGATTACAGGCACCCAGAGCCACCCCGCCCAGCCGTATATGTGCTTCTTAAAAAGGTCTTAAATAACTGACGAAGCCCTCTGCTGAACAATATGGGGGAAAACCTGGTTTCACCGAGTCCTCTGATCTTTAAACCACCGGGAAGAGTTGCCACGTGGGAGGAGAAAGCTATTGTTCAGAACTTAGAAGAGACTTTAGACTTTTCTCGTGGTATTTTCTGACTCTTCATATGATCAGGAAGCATCGTGCAGGGCTTACAAGAGTCCCCGGGCCTTTCAAGACTTTCCAATGGGATCCTCAGGCACAGTCTTATTTAACGCATGAGGGGACCTGACTACTCTATTCAGTTGGCATTGATCAGGAGCCTAGTGAGAGCAGGGCCTGCTCCAGGTGTCACCAGAGTAGGGAGATGAAAAGACACCGTCCCTACCCTCAAGGAAAATCTCATCTAGTAGGACGGGAGCCTTTACGTAATTACAGGTCCTGCTTCCCAATTAGCCAGTGAGTCTTAGTGGAGTGTTTTGTCTTTCTCACTTTGGGAGGGTGTTGTATGTCTCACTGACAATGGAGTTCTTTTCATGGTAGCGACTTGTACTTTCTCATTCTTTTTGAGAGAGATACAGCATAGAAGTTCAAAGCAAGGACTCTTGACATAGACTGTCCCTGCGTCCATTCTGGCTCTGCCACTTACTAATTATGGGGGTTTAGACAAGTCAGATAATCTCCCTATGCCTGGATTTGTTCATTTTAAAAGCAGGCACACTAGCCTATCCCCTCCCTATCTAGCTGTTAAGAATACTGAAGAAGTTGTCACATGTAAAGAATTTAGAATTATGCTGGGCACTTAGAAAGCACTAAAACATATTAGCCATTATTTTCTATCTCCAAGTTCATATGGAAAGGCCATCAGCATGTGTGTGTGGCAATCTCATGATCTAATCTCCTGCTTCTTAACAAGACATGCTGGTGTTCACCTCTCTGCTGAACTGGTCTGGCTGAAGAGATCAGTGGCATCAAGCATGTCCTGCCAGAAAAATAAAATTACATCCTAGGTAAGAATGAATTCTTGGACCAAGGCAAGTCCCCTTCTAAATGAGACTCTGCTCCTCATCAAAGCCTTGGGCAATTAGTCCAAAGATTGAGAGACAATTGCACTTACTTAACCTCTGTACTCAAATGGGAGGCCACTGAGGTGCCGTAACTGAAAGTAAATGAATCACCCGAGATTAGGAGTTCGAGACCAGCCTGACCAACATGGTGAAACCCCATCTTTACTAAAAAGACAAAAAATCAGCCAGGCGTGATGGCAGGTGCCTGTAATCCCAGCTATTCCAGAAGCTGACGCAGGAGAATCGCGTGAGTGTAACAAATGCACCACTCTGGTGGGGATGTTGATGGTGGGATGGTGGCGGGGGTGGTTATTCTCTTTACTTTCTGCTCAGTTTTACTGTGAACCTAAAACTGCTCTTAAAAAAAAAGTTTATTAGATTAAAAAATTAAAATTCTTTTTTAAAAAGAAACCAGCATCCTCCTAATGCCCACCCCGACTCGAGCCCCTGGTATGTGATTTCACCATTTTACTACCTGACTCTCAAATGCAGATGGATGACATTTTCCCAGAGCATTTTCAAACTATCAAATGCAACTGAACACGCCTTAAACAAGGTGACAGATTATTTTTTCTTGTGCACAAAGACATACAAGTTCAGGCACCTATGGCTTTTTGCCAATCCATCCTTCCAGAGTCAAGCAGGTCTGCTGACAGGGGCACTGTCATGACAGTGGCCATCAGCTCCTTACCTGCTGGGACAGAGGGGGAAGGGACAGCTTTATATTAAATACACTCAGGAAGTCAGGCTGAAATTGAAAATGGAAGGAGCACCAGTCATTGGGAGAACAGGATGCTATGGGACCTTGCTGCAAGACCTAGAGCCTGTACAGAAACATCTCTGTCCGGGGCTCCTAGCCTGCCAGGGTGCACCTCTAATGAGGCAGAGAATTAAAAGACCCCTTCTCTCTGCACAGCCTCCTCAACAGTCCTGTGGGTTTCTGTCAGCATCCAAAGTACACCCTTGAAACTGACTAGTAATGAGCGAGGTGTGGAAGACCTTCTCATTTTACTGTGTCTTTCAGCCCAGAGTGAACTTGGCCCTTATCCTCAACTGCTTTACAGACTAAGCTCCTGGGGGGTTTTGAGGAGGCACCCTATGGCCAGAATATTGAGGACAGTGGTGGGGGAGCCGCCTCTCCAAATCAGAGCATCTTGGACACTGTTTTAATAGACGTCTGTGCAAAATTTTTGTCCGAAGAAAAAATTCTAATGCCTAATAAAAGTTTCAAAAAAGCCACTGGAATAGATGACCTCTAAAGTCCATCCAGCTAAAGAAAAGAAAATCCCATGTGCAGATCACATCCATCTAAACAGTTCCTGACTTCTGGCTTATTTTTTATAAGCTATTTTCACAACTCTAGCACAGCTTAATGTTTTTAAATTATCCTAAAATGCTCAAGAAAGACATGTGAAAATGCATTTATTGGAAATGAATGAAGAAAAGGCTTAAAAGGAAACAGTCTTAAATGTAAACTCTGTTTTATTTTCGGTCCCACCAGCAGGGATTGTCAAAACCTCTAATGAGCCAGGTGGCACAATGAGCAACTTTCTAAGTGTCCCTGACCCCCAGCACTTTTGTAAGGGGGGAGCACTGATGCTGCTCTATCTACGGGCCTGTGACAGAGATCAGCAGGTGGAATGAGCTGTGGATTACAAACTGGCCATGGATAGAAACTGCTATTGTAATACCCAGTGAGAGCATTATGTTTTCAACTGTTCTTCTAAACCTAAGATGTGTACCATGTGCTAAGTCACCAGTTTCTGTGACTTCTTTTAAGCCTTGTAACAATAAACCAGAGTGGAAAAACCAACTTATCCATAACTAGAGGAAAGAAGAAATAGAGGGGAGAGGAGGAGCAGGAGGAAGAGGAAACATCGAGGAACAAAGAGGAAAGCAACAACTATAAATAAAAGGGGGTTCAAAACACGTTGTGGGTAGGTTATCACTCTCATGAGAATGCTCCAGCCAGAGATGTGATGCTAGCTCCCATTTTCAAAGAAGGAAGACACTGAAATCAGTTCTGTTCCTCGGCACTCCCTGAGAGACTTCACAATTCCACGCATCAGAGGCCAGGATTTATTAAGCAAAGCTTTCTCCTGCAGTTGAGGGGCCTCGGTGGTTTGTAAATGACTCCCAGGCTGAAGAGACCCCACCAGATCGGAGGCACAGCCCCAGCAAACAACAGTGACCTCTTCCCAAGCCTCTCTGCTCACGTCTGGGTGCCTCACTCCCATGATGAGTGACCATATTTTTCCCTCTTGTTGCATTTTTCACTTGGCAGATGGATGGGCCAGTAATTGACCCAGATATTTATTTTTAATGTAACTTAGAAAAAAAAAAGAAACCTTTAGTCTAAGCCTCTAAAAATTGTCAGTCATTATGAAGTAATTAAGACCCAGCATATTACATAAAATTCCTAGAGAAGCTCAACCCCCTGACCCCTCATAAGGTTATTTTCTCATATTACATTATGGCTCCATTAGATGTGATTTGAAAACATAAGTGTGGGCACAGTCATCAACTGCTTTTGCAATTACATTTTAAGAACTGCTTGCTATAGCAAATTCCTCTTAATCTCCCTTCTAAGTCTTTAAGAATATAATCCTAAAACAATGAAAGAATAACCTATTTCTAGTGTTGAATGGGTATAAAGGATGTTTTTATTATTGTTCCTTTCCATTTATTTTTCACTTAAATGCCCTATTTGAATTTTACCACCAGATATGCTGAAATATTGACACATCTAACTACTTAAAGTCTGTTGACCTTTGACCGCTGCACCTGTTCCCCAGCAGTGACTTAAGCTGTTCAAGGAGAGAAGTGGGTTGAGCAGCCAAACAAGCTATAGAATATTAAAATATCAAGGTCATATGAAGAACACGTGTAGCACATGCAACAGTCTCCAGAGAATCTATAAATCATCCAAATTCATTCACCCCTTGCCCTTCAATACCAAAAACAGATTTTGACATTACTGAGTTTTTAGCCAATGGCCCGAGGAGGAAGGAAAGGCACTAAATGCCTCCCTTTACCCTCGGAGGACAGCGGTCTTGTGGGGCCCTATGTTTTGCTGCTTGCCAGCCTTCAGTTATTTGAAGCTAAAGAAAATCCTCATCCTCTCTGATGTCTAATGCTGGATTTAAATATCTGGGCAAACTTGGGATTCCTCTAGCAAAATGTGCCCATGTCTACTTGGTTTCAACTTTGAACTACCCATCAGCATGCAGGTTTCATACCTACGTAGGAAATACTACATGATTTTGTCTAGATACTACCAGAGAGCCCCCATAGAGTCACTTGAATTTTAGAATCAGTGGATAAAGGACCATGCAAAGGCAAAAAGCTGGTCTGAATTCAATAGCCCTGGCTGAGTGCATGTTTTACTTATCACAATGCCATCACCTCTGTATATTAAAAACTGGAGCAGATGTGCACCAGGTTATTATGTGTAAGGTCTCCAGGCCACGCTTGGTGGACAAATCAATTTGCAGACCGCTAGCCCCGACTCTGCAGGCCCGGGAAGTCCCCAGCCCAGGCTGGGAAGTCAATTTGCAGAAGTTTGAAGGGAGGGAGGTGAGGAAGCAAGGAGACCACCACCCTGTTCAATGACTTCTTTTCCCAGTCCTAAGTCCAGGGCTCCTGCAGGCACTCTTTACTGTCATGCCCTCAGCTCTGCTGCTGGCTGTCACAGACAGGACTTAATGCATCTAACAGACATGAGACCTATCTATCAGGCAACCCCAGGCCTCTGTATTGAGGGAAAAAAATCCAGCCTAACAGAAATGATAAACAGGAACCAAATGACAAAACTCTGATTTCTTCAAATCTTGACGTTTCCAATTGCAAAGCCACACCACTGTGAATCCTTGACTGTCAACCTCACCGAGAGGGGCAGAATAGGTATACAATGCAAACTTCCTTTGGGTGTTCAAGCCACACTGTGGTCTGGGAAGACAAGTACATTTTCAACCCTTCTACTAAAATTTCTCAAATCAAGTCATCTCTCTCAGCCTCAGTTCCCTTAACCAACAAAGAAAGCAGTCTCAGAGGTTTCCCAACATTTTTGAAGAACTTTTCAAAATAAGGTTATTAATCAGGACATCAACATGTAACACAGATGAAAGCTGTGAATGGCCTCTCCAAGCAGCTTGAATCTTACCCAGTTCAAACATCACTACCTCCGGAGCTCCTGCACTGCCCTTCTGAAAGTCTGAGGCTTCCACAGTCACCCAGTTTGAAAGATACCTTATAGGAAGATGGTTAAAGCCCTTCTGGGTCTCAAATGCCTTGACCTCCCCATAACCTATGCCCCCGACTTCTGATGTCAATTCTTCAGAGGGGTGCTGCTAGTCGAGAAGCCAAGCTTGCTGTTTCTGGTGAGTGAGGTTTAGAATAAACAAACCCAGCTGTTTTCTCCTGACCTATACTTTTTCCATTCAGGTAGTGGGTGCATTCACTGAACTAATCTGTCTTGCACAGTTAAGTGGATGGGGCAGTGGGGGAGATGGGGTTGGGTGAGGGGTTATCTTTGGTCCTAAGGGTATAACTATGAGTCAGGGGTCTCTGCTCTCAAAGCCTGCTTTCTACCTCTTGGTTTGAGAGAGATAAGCATTTTTATCCTGTCTGCTGCAAGTTTAAGGTCCAATTTTATGCCTAAAATAAAAGGAATAAAAAGCGATCAAATTGCTTGTAGCAAGAACTGAACACCAGAATTCTTGCATTTTCAGGAGTATGTCAATAACTTAGTAATTTACCTTGACTGACATTGAAATGAGTACAATAAGACTGACTATGCACTAAAAAGAGATTTAATGCAGTCTGCAAGGAATTTAGAATGAGTTTTACATTGCTTGATAAAATCTGCTAATAACAGAAATCATCCCTACTTTGAAGAAGAATGGGATCATTCATCTCATGTAAGATACAGAGACATGAGCTTCCACCCAAACACTTCAGAAATTAAGTCGAACTTAAAAAAAAAAAAAGTACACTGACTTGTTTTACATTAGTGGGGAAATTACTATTCCATGCTTAGTTAGAGCTCTCAAGCATGAAGGAAATAATCACATGCATTTGGAAAAGCGGGTGACATGACCTCACCTCCTAAGAACACAGACGAAGAAGAGAACAGGTTCCGCGTGCTGTGCCAGGCACACTTGCTCAGGCTGGCCCAGGCCCTGCCAAGCTATGCTTCACAATCCATGGTGTTCATCTTTAACGTGCCCAAAAGCTAGGGCAGCAGAAAGTGTATATCCTAGATTTTACAGAATACTCAGATTTGAAACAATTTTATTTTCAAATAAGAATCCGACCACAACTCGACTGGCTTCACAAAGCAGCACTGCTCCATTTCACAAGAGAGGAAACGGGCTCAGGGCATGACACGTAAGCTCCCAACAGGAAATAATTTAGGTTTTGCAGACCATGTAGTTGGTTGTATCCCCACCCTGGAGAGTCACACGAGGACTTCCATACTCCGCTCTTCCCACACCTGGGCTCCTCCTCGGGACCTCTGCTGAACAGCCGGCCTGAAAATTCACCGGACTATTCTGTTGATAAACAAGTGTCTGGGCCTCAGATTTCCCATGGTGCTTGTGTAGATCTTACTGACGAGGAAAAGTTGTGCAGCGCCTTTCATGCTTCTGGTATCAGTGCCACTTGGCTGTGCAGATTTCTAAAAGCTTTTGAATAGACTAATAAACATGGAATTGTTCTGAACATCTGTAAGCAAAATATGAAAAGATATTACCCAGTGAATGAACATCCTGGGTTTTCTTGCCAGAAATGGGGTATTTGTATATTAGGCTAATGCACTGAAATTAACCCAGAATGCTTATCCATTGCAGAATGTCTTTTCATATTTTCATCTGTACAGTTGTTATTATAAAATGTAAGAATAATTCTCTATCAGAGTATTCAGGAATCTGAATAGCTCAATTACTTCTAAAATCAATGTAGTAAAGCAACAGCAGGCCAGTTAATCAGCTGGTTTGCATAACAACTGTTTGAGGGAGTGTGTTTGTGTGCATGTGTAAAGAGAAAACCAATGTCAGCCTAACTCCTTAAAACAAATGTGAAAGATCAAGCTTTCATCTCACTGCAGAGAAAATTCTGGAAGACAGGAACTAGTATTCTTCACATCACAACCAACCTTTCCCTAGGACCTGGTACAATGCCTTGCATATGGTACCTTTCCAATAAGTGGCATATTTAATTTGTTCAAGAGAGCCCACCTCTAAGTGAGGCTCCTCATGGCTATTCCAGACCAGGTTCTGGGTTCTCTAGTGCCAGCCAGATGCTGAGTCTGAAACACAAATGGATGGGTGAATCTCTGGACATCATTTTAGGTACAGAACACTGGCCACTAAAACATGAATTACTTCTCAGCACATCTCTGAGAGACAGATCAGAAATGAATCAGAACAGTGGCCCATCAGAGGTCCGCTGGCCATGAGAGACGCTACCCTGCATCCCAGCCAAGCCTGGGTGCCTAGTGCAGAAGCTGGTGGTGGGTGGCTTTCAGAGGGGTAAGAATTCAGGCCTAAAACATCTGGGAGAGCAAAGTTTCTCAGCCTGTGCACTATTGGTTCAATGCTTAATGAACCTGAGATATATATCTCAGAGTGGCATTTTATTGAATTCAAACTGAGAGTTAGAACTGTCTGCCTGACCAACCCGATTTCACTGCATTTTCTTTCTGTAAATAATCCCCACAGGAGGACAGAAGATTAGAAAGTTTTACAGAGTATGGATCAGAACACAAGGTTAGGGATACAACTTAAAAGTGCCATGGTGTCAGGCTCTGTGGGTTGGCCCAGAACATCCGAGACAGTGGCCAGGACCTCCCCTCTCCTGGGCTGTCCTGGCTCACCAAACTCCCACTGAGCCCCTATGTTCCTTTTACATAGTCAGGGCATTCCATTATGTTACTCTGAAATCCTACAGACATGGATACCAATCTCTCTTCCAAGCGACTGTCTATCTCGGCTCTGATTCAGTACAGGCTGATTTTATACTGCCATTCCCAATGGGTAACTTTATTCCAAATTCTTAAGAGACTGTCTCCTTGTATTCCCTACACATGTGAGGTGCAAGTGGCACCAAGCAATGGAGATTGCCTACCACAAACAGCCCCATTAGTGAGCCCACGCCGGGGACACCTCCTCTCTCAGCTACTATGAGAAGCCATGTTATCTTTTCTACACGCCTAGTCACAACTCCAGTTTGGGGTTCAGAGTCCCTGCCCTATCAGTTTCCACAGGGAAATACCATTCAGACACAAATCTACACCCTCTCTCTGGACACACACTGCTACTGCAAGCACATCTACACTCTCTGGCTCACTCCTCCCCCGTTAAGGCTGTGCAGACCCAATGGCACAGCAGGGGTAACAAATGTGAGCCGATGGTTCCTTGGCCTGTGTTCATCCACCTGTGTGCCGAGACAATGCTTGTGGAAGCTCTGAAGCTCACATGAGAGGTTGCACGGAGCGCCAAGGTAAAGCTGGCCCTGCAGATGCTGATAACCCCTCCTCCCATATTTATGGTACCTGCCCCAAGAAACCACATGGTACCTTAGGCTCAAGTGTAATGCTTTGTGAGAGAAGGAATTTGCACACAATCCAAGTCCCTATGTTTCCTTTCTTGACAAAATAAAAGTAAAAACCTTTACAAAATATTCACAGATTGTGATCAAAGTTTTACAAATTTAATTGCAAGCCCAAGAGAAAGCAATTTTGAAATTAACGCAAATACTAGAGTACAGACTAGTATTTCTCCCACACTGAACCTCAGCAATTACTATGCATCTTACCAGGGCCTTGGGTTTTTTTTTCTTCTTCTTCTTCTTCTTTCAAGTCAGACCCCTCCAGGGCTGACTTGTTCAGCAATGCTTTGAGCACCAGAGGCTTCAGAGGGGAGGCCCGCCAGTGTAACCTGCTTTCTGTCTCCCCCACCCCTCTCCTTGGTCAAAAATCTTTAATTAGCTGGTTACCATAATTACTCTAGCTAGGGACCTTATTTGTTCTCCTTCCCTGTTATTCCCAGGGATCTGAAGTCTCTACCACTTATGTGCCAGAGGGACCTTTCCATCATAGCTCCTCTCTGCCTTTTTGTTTTTCCCTTTTATGATCAGAACAAAAAAAAAAAAAGCCTAGGGAAAGAAATCATCTCGCCTTCTGTGTCTGGGTAAGACCCTATAACTATCTCTTTCCAATCAGGAACAAGTTTCCATGACAACCATGCTTCCCAATGCTACTGTTAACTTAGCAGGTAGTGCTCATGTCAAATCGAGTTCTTTACCAAAATCCATGGTTTCTGTACTTCGCCACAGCTACAAGCCTCTAACATACCAGCTGTTTGCGTTAACTGGTTTGGCCCTTTTTCCTTCTAAACACGAGAAAGACAAAAGGGTTTCCTTGGCATTCTCCTTAATAATTTAAAAGCACACCAAATAGTAAAAAATATAGCAGAGGGATAGATATGAAAGAGAATTTGTGACTTAGTGGAAGGAGTGCAAAGAGATAAATGGAGAATGGCTGGATATAATGATGGCTGGGAGCCTTACATCATAGTCAATGACATAGACTTCAAGCTGAGAGTTAAGGAGGTAGGGATTTCTGCTAGGTATGACCTTGGGTAAGTTATTTATCCTCTCTGAGCCTCAACATTCCCTCTGTAAAAGACAGAAACTGACATACTTCATGGAACTGCTTCAAGAAAAGCAAAGACAGAAAAAGTACTTATTAGAGTGTCTTGCATACAACATGAGCTTAACACATGGCAATTATCATGTTGTTACTAAGGCAAAGAGCTGAACTGAAAAGGGTTCAAGCAAACAAGGAATCACAATATTCTAATTGATTGTTAACATTTTACTGGTTGAGGAAAATAGGTATAAGCAGTAGATATTTGGGGATTTTCTTAGCAACCTTTTTCTTTTAGGCCATTAAGTCATGCCTAGAATTACAGGAAAGAATCTATTCATTTCCATTCCTAAGACTTGAGAGGATACACCTGGGTGATCTCCAGGATTCATTTGAGTCTATTTATAGCTCTGCACAGCATTTAATTTCGAAACAGGAGTTAAAAAAACAGATTACCATTAAAATATTTGTTCATTACACCATTCTCCATACCAATCAGAATATTTCAATCCTTCTCTAGAGACAAGAAAAACAAGAATATGCACATTTTTATAATATTTTCATTGTTGTACAGCTCAAATTGTATTTCAAAATAGAATTAATATTGTAGCAAACACATCAATATGCTCATTATTCACCAAGCTCCCACACTCCAACTTTTCCCCTCCATCATTCACCATGTCCTCAGAGGGCCGAGAGCATCCTCCGAAAACCACACCTATTTAAGCCTTTGTTTTTGAAAGATAGAACTGTTTACATATTTTTTATACCCCACTTCCATCAACATGGTGGACTATATACAGATACTCCCTCCCTATTAAGACCTCTTAAGATGGTGAATATAATTTTTTTAGAAAAACATTTCAAGTGCTATCTGAGCTGGCAGGAAAGTAAAGGAAATCCTTGAAGGTCAGAAACAAATCCAGACAGTTAATTTGGTATTCAAGAAAGAATTTTCCATGAGGGCATCTACCTACCCTGTTAGCCTAGAGTAGAGGTCAGCAAATTTTTTTCCTGTAAAGCACCCAATAGTAAATATTTTAGGTTTTGCAGACCATATAATTGGTTGCAAGCACTCAACTCTGTTACTGTGGCATACACACTCATAGATAATACTCAATAATAATAATAATAATAATGATAAGCACAGCTGTATTTCAACAAAAATTTATTTATATAGATAGGTGGCAAGTGGGATTTGGCCTATGAGTCATAGTTTGCTGATCCCTGCATTACGGCAGGGCTTTCAGTGTTTTTCCTTCCAGAAAATACACTAGTATATGACATGTTTGTCTCATGTGGTAGATTGTTACAATAAAGGTCCTGATTCTTCATACCTCCCTATATCATTAACTTTTGGGAGCTGTCTCATATTGAATCTAGCCTAGATCATATGACTTGCTTTGGCCAATGGTATAAAAGTGAATTTAACACAGAGAATGGGGCTTGTCCTTTCTTGCTGCTCTTAGGTTCTTTGCATCCAGCACCATGTGAATTAGCTCAGGCCAGTGTGCTGAAGAAATACACATAGTCCATCTTCCCCGTTACCCCAGCTGACAGCACTAACCAGGAGCCAGTGCTAATTGCCAGACCTATGAGTAAAGCAGCTGAGGCCAACTAGCCCCCAGGCAACCCAGAGGTTGACCTTAGTCACATGAGCAAATCCAAGTGGCTAGCAGAAGAACCATGAAGCTGAGCCCAGCCTCAACTGCTAATCATCAGAATCACAAGCTAATAAAATGACTGTTTTAAGCCACCATGTTTTAGAGTGGTTATTCCACAGAAAAAGCTAAATTACATATTTCACAGGAAGAGTAGCATCTTCTAAACATATAAAGTGAGAGGCCCACAAGTATATTACAAAAACAATAAAGACTGAAGAAACACTTCTGAAAAAACATATTGCCATTTTAAGGCACCTGTCAACCAACAGTAGAACAAGCCCTCCCTTGTTTCTCCTAGTAATATAACAAAGTAAATTCTTCCTACCTGAGCAGACTTCTTTATAAGTAGGATTTGAAGTATAGCCTCCTGCAAAACCAACTTGAGTTGAATATACTCCTTTCAAGACCCAGAATTTCCTTTCAGCTCCCCAGAAACAGCCCATTCCTTAAAAAAAAAAAAGGAAAGATACTGATTATTCAAAACAAAGTGGTCATTGCACATACGATACCTGTTAGATGAAGAAAACAGAGTTGCTCCTGTCATTTGATAACCAAAAATGACCAAGATTTTATCTTTTAAAGGAGAGTTCTTAACATCAGTAAATAATTTTATTTACAGTTATTTGCATAGAATATCTCTTTGCTTTAGCTGTGCAAAAACTTAGAAGTCCTCAAATTTAATGGAGTTAGTAAATCTACACATTTCCAAACAACATGGTAAAGGGGTAACTATTTTCCTATTTCCACATTCAATTCATAAGTTGAAATAATAAAAAATCTACTGAGTGATCCACTCCCTGGTCATGTATTTTTTTTAAATATTTTAACAAAGAAGTATAGCAAGAGGTTACTCATTTTAATGGGAAAACTTCCAAAATCACATAAAGTTATGCATATTTCCAATTAACAATGTCACATAAATGTTTAATTTTTTAATTTTTTTA
Source organism: Sapajus apella (assembly GCF_009761245.1). Classification (NCBI taxonomy): domain Eukaryota; kingdom Metazoa; phylum Chordata; class Mammalia; order Primates; family Cebidae; genus Sapajus; species Sapajus apella. The sequence goes on along the minus strand of NW_022437090.1, from coordinate 2,416,117 downwards.
ATCACTATAAACTTGCATGTGATAAATCACTGCTTACCCAAAAGTATGTTTTTCTGAGTTTTCTTTCTGAACATAATGAATGTAAGAGAAAGGTGTAGAGGGGAGGCAGGGAAAGAATGACAACGACAAACAAATAAACTCGTAAAAGCAGCATTCCATTTGACTAGCAAACATTGTGTCTATACCAGCAGTCACAGGATCTCTTTGAACATCTGATGAAAATCACAAACCATCTCCCAGGAACACACACACACTCAAACACATTGACAATGTTGCCTTGCACTTTCTTGGGCTCCAAGTAAAAACCTTCATTTCCTACCATAAGTTTCTAAACTGTCCAGTACAACTGGTATTCTGTGCCCATTTCTAGGTGTAAAAAAGATTACTGCCTCACTCAAATTTTATATGGCTTTATGAAGTTACATATAACTGAGATCCTGGGTGGAACAACAGCTGTAAATTAACATACACTATACACCTCTCACTCCTACACTTACTCGATTTACTAGATTTGATGACAGAGCTAAAAGATAAATTAGAAGTTTACTGAAATTCTCGGCACTCTTTAATATTCTACTCTAAAAATTCAAAGCAACAAAACACAAAAAGCAATTTGAATAAAGTTATACATTATATGACAATATTCTATTTGCTAAAATGTGTTAATCAAAAATAGGTTAACATAAAAATATAAGGCCAAATAATAAAATTTAATGCAGTAAAAAATTACTGTTGTGACAATATTGCAACATGGAAATATGTTTGTGATTAGATCATAATGATCTAAGGCTAAATTAAAAAAAAACACAATTATATGCATTTTTATTATAACTATTAAAAATTTCACACCAAAATTAGACTGGAAGGAAATATACTAAATATACTATAACCATGACTGTATTAAAGTGGTGACAATTTAGGAAGTTTTTGCATTCTTCAAATTTTTCTATAATAGATTCCTATTACTTTAAAAATGAAAAGTACATTTGTAAAGGAAAGCAAAAAATTCAAAGAAATAACATAAGCATATGCATTGAGTTACACCCTGCAATACCATTTTTCCCGTTTATAAGTGAATTGTTTGCTGCAACAAGTGAATATAAATAATTATTTACTGAGTGTCTATAAAAATTAAGTATCCACAGGTCTCCGGCAAAATGATTCACTATTAATTTTCCGTCGTTGCATTCCCTGGGATGAGGGGATGATGACAGGTATTCTCTGGAGAAGGAAAAGCTGTAGGTGAGTGGAGCAGCTTTACTGCACATAAATGACCACAAGGGCACCCAGGATCTGTGCAGAGCGCCAGGCTGATGGCAGCCCACTTCTGAAGTTCAGGAGTCTGCAGAGTTTGTTGAGTAAAATATTTCTGTGCTGCACAATGACTAACAGCGATGACACCAGAGAGCACCAGAATCCTTCAACCATCTACGCACAAGGTCCATGACAGGGCATTTTGGTAGCCAGCCTGCCCTGACCTTTGCCCACAATCCCACTCCAATGGCCCCAGGTTTTTGAAACTTAAAATGTTCTTGGCCAAACAAAGCAAAACATTAGCTGCAAGTAGAGAGATACTTAATCCCCTTTTAATGCTTAACAAGGATCAAGAAAGGACCCCATGAGAAAGACGATGAATGAGGTGCCACGTGTGGCTGAAACAATGTCTCAGGGACTGGAATACAATCGACGTTCACATTTCTGGAGACGAACGTGACTTAAGACACAGGTTGTTAGGAGGATAAAACTCCACAAAGCAACACTTCGTCTAGTGGCTGCAGGTTCAACCTAAACACTCTACTAAGTGGCTTTGAAGGTGCAAGTGTGAAAATGTGTGTGTGCATTTAAACAAAGAAAACAGGCTTATTTATAGCAAAATTACCCTATTTTAATAATCTGGTAATCAGCATATCAGCAAATAAAATATAGTATGCATGATTTTCTCAAAAATACTTTTTTAGCCTTCTGTTATAAAACAAAACTGATACCAAAAGAACACACAAAACAAACATATATTTCAAGGCACTCTTATTAGACAAACACCCTTATAACCACCACCCGGGTCAAGAATTAGAAGTTTGCCATCCACCCTAGATATACCTCTGTATGCCACGCTCCAACCACAACAGACACCCCATAGCCCAAAAAGGAACCATTATCTGACTTTCGCAGTAATCACTTTCTATGTTTCTTACACTGTTATCATCTAAGGGTTCACTCCTGACATTACAGTCTTGTTCATTTTTTAAAAATTTAATATGTCTTTAAGTTTTGGTGGCTTTTTTTGTTTCGTTTTGCTTTGTTTTGTTTGAGACAGAGTCTCCCTCTGTCACCCAGGCTGGAGTTCAGTGGTGCAATGTTGGCTCACTGCAACCTCCACCTCCCGGGTTCAAGCAATTCTCCTGCCTCAGCCTCCCTAGTAGCTAGGATTACAAGTGTGTGCCATCACGCCCAGCTAATATTTATGTTTTTAGTAGAAACAGGGTTTTGCCATGTTGGTCAGGCTCGTCTCAAACTCCTGACCTCAGGTGATCTGCTCACCTCAGCCTCCCAAATGCTGGGATTACAGGCGTGAACCACCGCACCCAGCCATCTTTAAGTTCGTTTAATCAACACATTGTCTCTGTTCTTTTCCTTTGACCTTATCCCTTGTAGATCACGGTCTAATTGACTTGTTCAGCTTCCCACAATGTGGATTCTGAGGACTGCGTTCTCAAGGCACAATTCAATTCATGCCTCCATCCTCAGAGGACAACTTTCTGCAAGACAACAGTTGGATCTAGAGGTTTCATCAGACTCAGACTTGATCCTATGGCAAGATTACAGGTGGGGCTATGGATGGTCTTTCATTAGAAAGCACAGAATGCCTAGTTGTCTCTTTTAGGTCTAGTTAGCAACAATGGATGCTCAATGCCTAGATGTGTTAATTCCTGGAGAGTTGCAAAATAGCGATCTTCTAATTCTATTACTTTGTTTTCATACCTTATAATGAAAAGCTTCCCCTCAGCTACTACTTTGTTACTCAGTGGTACAATTCATAAAAGACAGGGAAGATAAATGCTTCATCAATCCATTTACAAAGTGTCTTCAAGAGGATGTACTTACCACGTTCCAGGCTAACAAAGGGGTTTTTTTGTTTGTTTGATTTTTATTTATTTTCCACTGCATTCCTGGAGGATAACCGAAGAGTTTTGTAAACAGCATTACAAACTTACTCATTTAAACATATTTGATTGTTTCAATCACTGATCACTGCTCTTGTGTAAGCTCCAGTGGTCATATCTTTGGCCAGTGAGACCCTCTTCAAATTGGCTCCGTGTCCTCAGTTGTCTCGTAGTTTGCTTTCTCTCTGGTTTGACACAACGTCCCAGGCCAACCTTGTACATTTCCTAACCCAGTCCCAGAATCAGCCATTGCACCAAGAAGCCTAGTTTAATGGGAAAAGGCACTTCAAGACCATGACACGGGTACTAGTGAAGCTCACTGCAGAGTGCACAGCCACGGAACACCAGGGGTTATGAGGCTGAAATTTCACATCAAAAGATAAGTTCCATCAGACCTACCAGATTATAAGGTTAAGAGGCTGCAGCCACAGTCTATCATGATAAAGGAAGTTGTACATAAAAAATCACACATAAGCAGGACCAGAGGGCACATGCAGGCTGCATGAATAGGGAGCCAGACTCCCCTAGCACCCGCTGGCTGTACCAACTCCCTCCCTCACTTCACACCTATGGCTGTGTGGTGGTCCAGTACAACCAGCTGGGGGCCAACAGAAAGGCTGATTTGGCAGAGGAGTGGGGGTTGAATCGTTGGCTCATTATATTGGTGCACACTGGAAACGTATAGCAGCCACATTGCAGCCTCACTCGAGAGTGCCACAGGAAAGACAGGAGTAAGAGAAAATCCTCCCAACTGTTTCCTTCAGAAAGGAAAGAAGAGCCCAAGTTCAGGACAGCTGTGGACTCAAGGGCAGCAGCAGGTGGCTTGGCTACCTAGCCAGAGGCCAGAAACACAAAGACTGGAAAATCAGGAATTAGGAAATCTGGGGTAGAGGGACACACGTGGACATGTAGGAGTGAGTGTGCTGCATGGAGACCTTTGCACCGCATGTTAATGCCAGCTAGAGGGCACCTACCATGAAAGAGGCACTCATCCATAAAGCATGGAAAGGGGCCCGGCCAGGGGATGCCAGCCAGCCTCTTCACTGGGCACCCTAGTACCTGCGTGATGGATGCAGAAACGAAGTGGCCACAATGACAGAGACAGGTTACACATGGCCCAACAGCATGAATGCCCGCTCCCCAAGGCCCACCTACCTACTTCCACCACCAGTTGTCCAAATGGCCAGCAACAGAGATTGTCACCAAATGCCTTATGTAGCACCATTCCTCGAGAGGACCAACCTACCACAAGGTGGCAAAGGATCACACCGGGCTCCTTCCATGATGAAGGGGCCAGTGATGTGTTCTTACACTCACGCACATGTATTCCCAGCATGGGTTTGACTTTCCTGCCTTCAGGGTCTTGGCCAGCTTCTGTTCCATAAATAACATCCATCAGACCAAGCGACTCACGTTGCAGCAAGGAAGATGCAGCAGCAAGCCCACAGCCAGTTTCCACCTGTTTTATTACATTGCACATCGCCAGGAACTGCCATCCTGACAAAGCATTGGAATGGCCTCAAGGCACAGCCACAGCATCTGTTCAGAGAACAAACTCTGTGCAGGTGTGTGCTGGACTCCAGGACACCAAATCAAAGACTCCAAAGGTAGGGACACACTGCGTCAAAGTTTAATACGTGTGTTTGGAAATCAAAGGAGAGAAAGAGGATTGCCTTCATTTACCATCTCAGGGACCCATCAGGACACTTTGTAGTTCCTATCCCCACAATTCTTGGCTCTGTAGAGTTAGAGGTCCTGGTTCCCAAAACAGTACACTTTCATCAGGGAGTATAGCAAGAGTCCATTGAGTTATATGATACAGTTATTGCCTGGGCGCTCTGGGCTCCTTGCTACAGGGACAAGGAGGCAAAAAGAGTTTGCAAGGTGTGATTGTCCTATAAGCAATGGAGGAGGATCTCTGCCGTGCCACAGCCTTGCAAGCATTTGGTGTTAGAAGGCATATAAATATTTGCCAATTGGATGGGCTTAAAATGATATTTCCTTGTGATTTGTTATATACTTAGCTAATCGCCAGTGAGGTCGAGCATCTCTTCATATGGTATATGGGACACTCATGTTCTCTCGTTTGTAAAGTGCCTTTGTCCATTATTCTGTTGGGTTCTTATATTTTTCGTGATTTGTTGCAATTTTTATGTTTTGGATACTATTTTTGGCCAGTATGTGTTTATAGATATTATCTCCCATCTGATTTGCTTTTACCTTCACTTAGGATGTCTACTGTCATACAGATGCTTTAAATATTAATGTGGTTAAATACCTATCTTTTCCTTTATCATTTGTGTTTTTTGTATCTTGTATAAGAAGTCTATCCATATAGATTATAAAGATAATATTCTATATTTTCGGAAGCTTTAAAGTTACTGACTTTAAAATTACTCTTAATTTTAGGTTATAAATCCATATGGAAATAATTTTTGTGTAGGGTGTGAGGTGGGGAATCAATTTATTATTTTCTATATTGATAACCAAGTATCCAAAATAAATTGTTATTAAGTAATCCATTATTTCTCCGACTTATCTCTAATGTTACCTTTATATGACATCATTGTAAGTAGTCCCATTTCTGGTTGTTATGTTATGTTCCATTCGTCTATTCCTGCACCAACACTAAACTATTTTTCATCATTTATTCAACAAATATTTATTCAGGGTCTACGATATGCCAGGGAGTGCTCTAAGCACATAGGATAAATGAGTGAACAAAGCAAACATGATCCTACCCTGTTTAGTGTGTATACTCTAGTGGGAAAAGGATTAAAAATAATAGGTAGATGACACAGTTTGAAGGTAAAAAGGGCTATAAAAAATAGAAAAGCAGAGCAGGTCAGAGAAATCAGGAGGGCTGGGAGGGCACAATTTTAAATAGGGTGAGCCTCAAAGGGAAAGTAACTGCAAACAAAGCCATGAAGGCAGTGAGGCAGTCACCCATTTGGATATCCCAGGCAAGGGGCAGAGAGCAGTCCTACAGAGGCAACAAGAATGTTCCTGCTATTTGTAAGGAGCAGGAAGGAAGCCAATGCGGCTTGACTGGAGTAAACAAGGAGGAAGGAGCAGGAGAGGGATCAGATCATGTAGGGCCTTGTGGGATCACTAGGGACTTTGGATTTTACTCTGAATAAAATGCATAGCCACAGTGGAGTTTGAGCAGGAGAGGACATGACAAAACTTACGCTTTACAAGATCACTCTGGCTGTCTTTGATTGAGAATAGACTAGAGTGAACCAAGCACAGATGCAATGAATGGTTAAGAAACTATGGCTGAATTCTAGGTAAGAGATAATGATGGTTTAGACCAAGTGATAGCAGAGGAAGTCCTGGGTCATGATTAGATTCTAGATGTATTTTGAAGACAGAGCCAAAAGGATTTCCTGGCAGATTTGATGCAGGGTTTGAGAGAGAGTTATGGTTGCCTCAAAGATTACTGGCTTAAGTGGAGAACAGTGTAGATGGAGCAGATTTCTAGGAAAAGATCACGGGGTTGTAATCAGGCTAGTGATGAGTCAAAATACCTAGTAGAGTAAGTCTTCTTACCTTGTACTTCTTCCAAATTTTCTTTGCTGTTCTTGGCCTATTACTATTCAGCTTTAATATCAGCTTGGCAAATTCCATAAAATATCCTTTAAAAATTTTAATTAGAATTACACTGGACTTACAGATGAATTTGAAAATATTTTGTTATATTAGTAATTTTTTTTTTGACAAACAAGTTTATTTGTAAATTTAGTCAACATACATAATTGACCTAAACACTTCAATCAAAAATAAATCTTAAAACCACTTGGAAGGCCATCTCTAGAAAAGTGATTTTCCCGGGACAGTATGCAGATGTAACCTAACCCAACACCATCTTAACTGGCAGAAGTTCAGTGGACAAGAATCTTGTGCTCCACCCCACAGCAGGTTTTTATAATACAAATGCCACAAGGAAGAGAAATTCGGTATTGTTTTCTCTTAGCAGAGGAGAAAAACTCAACCTAGTTGTGGGACCAACCACAACTCAATGAGAAGCTGCACTAACTAGTTCAGAATATTAAGTAACAGGTGATGCTAATATGAATAACTAGAATTTTATTCTAGAGCCCTTACAAATAAAATCCCCCAGTTAGTGTTTGCATTTTCAGCTAGAGGGTTAGTTAACATGTGGTAGAATAAGGACTTATGCAAGGCATAAACGCACATAGCATTTTACTACCATGAAAACAATAACGTAGCTCTCCATTTATTCAAGTCTTCTTGGATGTCCTTCAATGCCATGTTATCATTTTCTCCACAAAGATCTTAAACATTTGGCTAGGAGTGGTGCCTCACGCCTGTAATCTTAGCATCCTGATCTCTCACCTGAGGTCAGGAGTTCAAGACCAGCCTAGCCAACATAGTGAAACCCCATCTCTACTAAAAATACAAAAATTAGCTATGTGTGGTGGTGTGCACCTGTAGTCTCCACTACTCAGGAGGCTGAGGCAGGAGAATCCCTTGAACTCAGGAGGCAGAGGTTGCAGTGAGCCAAGATTGTACCACTGCACTCCAGCCTGAGTGACAGAATGAGACTCCACAGGAAAAAAAAAAAAAAAAAAAAGATCTTAAATGTTTGTATTACACATAGTTCTATGTACTCGTGATTTGTGGTCCTGTTATAAATACTGTTTTTTCTATTCACCTTTTTTATTGCTTAGTGCTGGTGTATAAAAACACCCTGATTTTATGATGCCTTCCATACAGCCAGCAAGTGTAGAGAATTCTCTTAGTTCCAATGGTTTGACTCCAGCTTCTCATTGATTTCCTATAAGAAAGTTATATTTTTTACAAATGATTTTATATCTCCCTCTCCAATTCTTATTCTCCTGCCTTTATCACATTGTATTGCATTGGCCTAAGACCTTCCATACAATGCTGAATAATGACAATGCTGAGGATCCCTGTCTCATCTTAATATTACTGAGAAGGATCCAATAAGTAAGAGATTGAGTAGGTTTTTGGAAGATATCCTTTATCAGGTTGAGAAAGTCTTCTTCCATTCTTAGTTTGAAAAGCTTTTTATCATGCATGAGTTTTGAATATTAACAATGCATGCTTTCTTCTGAGATGATCATATGGTCTCCCTCCTTTAATCTCTTAAGGTAGCATATTATATCAATAGATTTTTCTAAACCATCTTTCAATAAGTCTTACCTACTCATAATGCATTTTAACACTGAACTACCTGTGCTATTTTATTTCAGGTTTTGTCATTTATGTTCATAAAGAAACTTTATAATTTTATTTTCTTGTACTGTCCTTGTTCAGAGTTGGTATCAAGGTTATACTGGCCTCAGAAAATGGACTGACTAGCCTTTCTTCTTTATTTTCTCCCGTATGTAACACTGCATTAGAAAAAAAAATTATTTGTTCCTTGAAGTTACAATAAAATTTCCTGAAGTCCCTAGACTTTGGAGAGAAGGAAGACGGGAATTAGGGGATGCTTTGAATCATTGTCATTTATTCATATTTTTATTTCTCTTTCTGTTTTGAGAGGTTTTCATTGCAGAACAAACCTGGGGTTTCACTGATCCTCTTTATCATCTTTTCATTTTCTATTTCTGTTCTTACTGTTATCCTGTTTTGCAGTTTACTTTTTAGTCTGTTCGTTTCCTACCTTCTTGATATGAATTATTAGCTTATTTATTTTCAAGTGTTCTTTTCTAATACATGTATATAAGGCTACACATTAACCTCTAAGGTTTGCTCTAGATACATCTCAGGTATAGATATGCAGTACGTTCATTGCCATTCACTTCTAATGTAATTTCCATTTCATTTCCTTCTTAACCCATAAATTACTTAAAAGTATGCACTTCTGTTTTCAAACATATGGCCTGTTATACTACCTTTTCAATTTTATTTCCAATTTTATTGCACTGTTTTAGAGAATGTGGTCCTAATTATTTTGAAATTTGTTCAGACTTATTTTGTCACCTACAACCTGGTGAATTTTTGCAAATATTTCATGTGTACTTGAAAAGTATAAAATTTCTCTCTCTTTCTTAGGTACAGGATTTTACAGGCATTTATATACAAGCTTATCAATTTGTTATTTAAATCATTTATATCTGTTTGATTTTTTTGGCAAATTGAGCCATCTGATTCTTACAGATTTAATTAAAATTTCCTTCTACGATTGTGAATTTTCCAATTTCTCTTTTAGTGCTGTCTCTTTTAGAACTGTTCTTTCAAACAGTTTAGCCTATGCTATTAACATATATGAGTCTATTATTGTTTATCTTCTTGGTATTATTCCTTTTATTGTTTAGTATTTTTTAGTGCTATTAAAGCCTTTTGTTCTCAAATTTTTTCTAATATTAAGATCCCCACATTATCTTTTTTTGTATATATTTACCATGCATATCTTTTTCCAGTCTTCACTTTTAACCTTTCCATGTGTCTTTATTTTAGGCCCATTTTTTAAAAAATATATAAGCAGCATAGAACAGGATTTTAGTTCATAGCCAATTTGATAATCTCTTCCTTTAATTAGTCATTTTAATATATTTACTCTGGCTATCTATTTAAACTTCTTTCTATAACCTCATTTTGTGTTTTCTACTTACCATCCTCCTCCTTTTATTTCTTTCCCTTGTTTTCTATCTTCTGTTAGTCCTTTCTGACTGCCCTTGACCCTTGGCCAATTTGGAGGCAAAAAGAAAAAAAAATTTTGTTCTTCTAGTGTTTACCCTTACAACTGTTACACACCCACTTCGCTATCATGTTTTCCTAACCAAGTCTGAAGTTAGTTTTTCTAACCTTCTCCCAAACTCAAGACCCCTCAGCACTGAACAATCTGTATCTTATTACCACAGTGTAAAGATTTGTCTTTTTTATTTTCTTCTAACACACACAAATGGTTACTTTTTTACAATTACTTCAGGAATCAACATTTTAATCATTTTTTAACTCATTACTGTTTCTTATACTTCATGTCCTTCCTTTATATTAACTCTTCATCTTACTCAAATATATCTTTTAAAAGATTTTATGGTAACTGTCTATGAGTTATAAATCTCTTAAGTCTTTTTATATCTGAAATGTTCCTTCTGGTCTATACTATTGAATGAAAGTTTAGCTGGGTATAAATTTCATCAATATTTTGAAGATGTTACTCCATTGTCTTCTCATGATCATTGGCACTCATAGTCTGCTGTCAGTCTGATAGTAATTTCTCTGTAGGCAATGTCTTTTCTTTCTGTAGTTATTAATATTTTTTCACTATTCTTAATATTCTGGGGTTTAATTATTGTAAATCTAGATATCATTAATTTTTATTTATCTTGCTTAGGACTTAAAACATATTTTTGATATAATTCACATATTCTTTTCTAAAAAGTCTTCAGCTATTATATTCTCAAATATTGCCTCTCCACTATTCTTGCCATTCTATTTCTCTGGAAATTCTTTTACATATCAGTTGGGACATCTCAACTTATCCTTTGTGTCATTTAACTGCTGATTAATTGATAGATACATTCTTCTTTTCCCTGCTCTGGTTGCATCAGAACTATTCACTAGGACTATGAACTAAGTCCCTCATCAACTGGGTTCAATCTAAGAGTTCCATGTACGGAATTATTTCAATAGCTTTTTTTTATTCCAAGTTTTATATTTAGTTCTTTTGTTTTATTTTGCCTATTTTTTGTCATACTTTCTTGTTACTTCTTCATCAACCTCTTTGAATATCCTAAACACACATTTTAAAATGTTTTTCAGTTTTAAAAAATTAACTTCATGAGTGAATTTATATTTCATTTCTTCACATTGTTGCCTCCCTTCTTCGCATGATTCATATTCTTATAATCTGAGTTTATGGGGTCATTTTCACAGTTGTACACATATGAATGTGTCACCTTGGGAAGAAGGCAAGAGGCAAGAAGCACTTTCAAGTTGTACCGACATGAAGGTGATTAGGTGATTAGAGTTCACAGGGTTCGCTGCTGCAGCAGTGGCTATAGCAAGAAACAGGTAAACCCTAGAGGACCTGGCCTGGAGCATAAAAGGTATCTTTTATAGAATATATCTAAATTGTTCCTTAAAATATATTTTATCCTAAGGTGATATTGATGAGAGTGATCTGAAAACTAGCCTTTGGAAGTCAAAAATGCAAAGAATTTATCTGTCACTACCACCATCACCTCCCCTAGGAACTTCTGAAGGACATCTACATTCTGCAGGAATAAAGTTTTAAATCGAGGGAAAAAAATATTCAAACTTACATCATGATTCAAGCACCTAAGAGACTTAAAGAACATATCAAAATTATAGCTGTTATCACTGTATTAGATTTACATTTTTGACACAATCATTACAAAATCATTACTTGATACGAATTTCCAAAAGTCCTATTGGATTGTTTTTATTTAGAATTACCTTAACATTCCTGCATTTTTACTCACAATTTTAATCTGTCATTTACTCATGAATATCTGTGTCTATGAGACTTTTTACTGTGGAAATTATTTTAGTTTCCCTTAAGATTTGTGATCTCATATGAAATCTTCAGAAAGAACTTTAAAGAAAGTTCAAATTTTCATAAAGCCCTTTCCCAAAACACATCGGCACTGCAAATTTTGACCCGACTGGTAAAGATCTGTGATTGTGACTGTTAAAATGTGATTTTCTACAAATAACTGACAGGTCGACCACTACAGCTTGGGCACTCTTGAAAGGCAGTCTTCCAGATCTGACGTGTCCTATGGGTTCACTACACAAATTGGTAGGGCAAGTTCTACTAACTGGTACACCCCATTCTCACACCCTACTCCCTGTTAACTAGAATACCCCACTCTCCCCCTCTGCCTACTAAGGGTACCACTGAATAACAAACCCTCCAACAACAGATGGGGTAGAAAGAGCAGTCTGTCTTGTCAGAGTAGAAACCAATAGGGAGGCTGGGCTCCCATTAGAACATGTGCAGTCACCGCATGTTCCTTCAGCGTTTTATCCAAATGCTCCCTCTCTTCCAGCTCTTTCCCCCGCTTTTAGACTTCACTCAGAACACAGCCACATACACAAAAATCTCCAGATCCTAGAAAGTTAGGCTGGATAGTAGGAGTGGCACAGCCATTCTGCCCTGAGGCTGTGCACCTTCCCTAGACCCTTCACAGTTGCTGACAGTTCAAGGTAACAAATTAGTTTTGCCTGTTTTAGCTTGCTGTAAATTATACACTTTACACTTTCCTTTTTACACTTTTATTTCATCATTATTATTTTTTTGAGACAGTCTTGCTCTATCACCTAGCCTGGAGTGCACTGGCACAATCTTGGATCACTGCAATCTCTGCCTCCCAGGTTCACGCAATTCTCCTGCCTCAGCCTCCCAAGTAGCTGGGATTACAGGTACCTGCCATCAGGCCTGGCTAATTTTGTATTTTTAGTAGAGAGAAGGTTTCACCATATTAGCCAGGATGGTCTCAAACTCCTGAAATCAAGCAATCCGCATGCCTTGGCCTCCCAGTGTGCTGGAATTATAGGTGTCAGCCACTGCGCCCAGCCCTTTTTACATTTTTAAAGCAGTATTTTTCTATGTAGTTTAAACCACACATCATCCTTCTGAAAATGACTCTTATATCAAGATGTCAAGCACCTAACCAACCACCTGAGAAAGCTTAAGAAAGGCAGGCATTTCCAACTCTTGCTGGGGATCTCCATCTGGAAGGCTCCCTGATACCTGAAATTCAATATAGCTAACACCAAGGTGACTACCAAGACAGTATCTTCTGTCTCTGTTTCCACTGCATCACCATTTTCCTAGATCCTTCATAGAAAAGCTGGGAGTCCCCTCTGTGCTTCCCTCTTCTTCAACTCAAACGAAATGCTTTCCAGCCTCTCAAATTCTCTGTCCTTTCCCTTCCCAGCTGGAGAGGGACAGGAGCTTCCTCCAGGTCCGCCTGCCTCAGCTCCCTCACTGCAGTCTTTCTCATCCTTTCCAGTCGGTCTCCATCTCATGCACTTTCAAACCTGTCATTTTCCTCCATTACAACCACAAATAAGGCTGGGCATGGTGGCTCACACCTGTATTCCCAGCATCTTCGGAGGCTGAGGTGGGTGGATCACCTGAGGTCAGGAGTTTGAGACCAGCCTGACCAGTGTGGTGAAACCCCATCTCTACAAAAATACAAAAATTAGCCAGGTGTGGTGGCACATGCTGTAATCCCAGCTACTTGGGAGGCTGAGGCAGGAGAATTGCTTGAACCCAAGAGGTGGAGGTTGCAGTGAGCTAAAATTGTGTCATTGTACTCCAGCCTGGGCAACAAGAGCAAAACTCTATCTCAATTTAAACAACAGCAGCAGCAAAAAGAAAAACACCACACACACAAATAGGTAAAATGCAAGAATCTTAAAGGTAATAATATCTTTTGACCCTATGTTTTCCACTTTGAAGAAACAGTTCTTATGAAATATTTTTAATGGGTAAATATTAATTTTCAGAAATTTCTAACAGAATTATTTATAAAGATAAAATATGTCAAACCTAAATATCCATATTAGAGAATACATTTAATAAATGGTGCTCCACCCACAGTGTTTTATACATCCATTGTTCTAACATTATTTAGTGGCAAGGAAAACTGTTCTAAATACAACATTAAGAAGAAAAAAAAAAGCAGGTCCAGGTACAATGAATCACATCTGTGATCCCAGTACTTAGGGAGGCTGGGTGGGAGGACCACTTGAGTCCAGGAATTCAAGATCAGCCTGGGCAACATAGTGAGACCCCATTTCTCAAAAAATTAAAATTAGCCAGGTGTGGCGGCACACACCTGTAGTCCCAGCTGCTCAAGAGGCTAAAGTGGGAGGTCTGCTTGAGCCCGGGCAGTGAAGGCTGCAGTGGGCCATGATTGTGCCACCACACTCCAGCCTGAGTAACAGAGTGAGACCTTGTCAGAAGACAGAAGCGAGACGAGAAGCAAGAGACGAGAGACGAGAGACGAGAGGAGAGACGAGATATGAGAAATGAACAGAGACATGATGAGATGGAAAAAGGGAAGGTGGAGGAGGAGGAGGAGGAAGAGGAATAGAAAAAGGAGGAAGAGGAAGAAGGAGGAGGAAGAAAGAAGAATGTAAAAGTACATAAGAATTTATTTATATTTGATTTAATGTATATACACTGAAAAATGAACTCGTGGAAAATAAGTAAAATGTTAATAGTGGTTATTTTTATTGACTAAAATTACAGGAGATTTTTATTTTCTTCTTTTTGCTCTTCAGTATAATCCAATTTCTATAAGTATGTATTCCAACTGTCAAAAGAGTTTTAAAAAGTTTACATAGACTGATAATCTGAAAGGAAACAATAAAATATCAAAAATATGTTTTCATATATTTTCCTTAATGAACATGCATTACTTTTATAACCAATAAAATGGGGGCAGTTGTTGAAGTTCTAACGCCCATACCCCACCCTCAGCCAAGCTGAACCTCTGTCCTACGGCTCCCTCCTGATCATGTGCATACCTCACTTCCTACACCCCTGTCTCCACCTGAGGAAACCTTGCCCATCCACCCAGCACCATTTCAGAACCTTCTCCCTTAAGTCTTTCTAGAATGCCAATCAGATACAAAGATCTCTACTTGAAACCCCAAAGTATGTTCAACCCTTCTTAACTGAGGCATGTACATAGTCTACCCTATGGAATGACTGTTGGCTTCCCTTAACCCCCTTCTCTGCAGTGAGCTCTGAACATGGGGCCCACCTCCCTGGAGGCTGTATTCTGTCACCTCACACAGCATGCACCTTGCACATGTGAGGCTCCTCAGGTGGGAAACATCTGCTGAATTAAACTGTAACTCTTTGAAATTTCAACAGAGCATATTTATTGATGTAATGTAGTTCACAATGGAGGGATTCCTAAAAATAAGAATGCCAGTTTATGGAGAACTCAACCCATCCACTGAAGCTTCAAAAGTGTAAATTCAATGACGATATGGGCTGGGGGGGATGAAGAGTTAAACACAGAAAGGAAAATAGCTCCCATTTCACCTCTCCCTTTCCTCTTCCAAATTCCTAGATTATAGACATAGATTCAGAAGTGTTGAATTGGGCACATTTCAATCAGACTTACGTGCTCAAACACTTAGTACCTGTGTGGCCTCGGGCAAGCTCTCTGTCCTCTCTAACCCTTTTTCCCTCATCTATAAACTAGGAGTAAAGAGAACATTATTCACAGTCATTGAGGGGGTTTCATCTATGAGGTACTCAGCATTCGTGTCCATTCTCTTCTCTCAGGCTCCCCGCCTGCGCCACCTCTGCCCTCCCCACATAGGCATGTACACCCTCTAAACCCCCTCTCAGTCCACCCGACGTTGGAGCTGCTGCTCTGGTCACCCCGATCTCTGAGAATCACAGCATGCTGTGGTACAGCCTCAGAGCCAGCCCCCTGGCCCTCAGATGAAACGCACCGTACTGCAGCCTCAAAGCAGCCTCTCTGGACTCTGCCTGCAGAATCCCAGAGCCAGTGTCTCCATTACTCAAGCATAGAACTCTCTGGTTATCACCCAACTCAGATGACCCCTTCTCTAACGGCTACTTCTGAACCCACAGCTTTGCAAAAGCTTAATGCTTCTTCACATACTGGCCTTCTCACCATCTCCTGCTCAGTATCACCACTCAGGTCTTTGTCACCCGAAACCTGCAAAGAATACCAAGGGCAGGTGAAAGCACGCCTCTGGCCTTAATTTTTCATCTAAAAATGAGTAGAACTTAATTATTTCTAACATCCCAGTTGGTCATACAATGATCTGATGGCTCTGTGGGATGAAATAAGAAAATCAAAACCTTTTTTCCTCTTTTTTCTTCTCCTCAACTTTAACTGTGACATTACAATTATGATCAGTGGGTAAATAAAATTTTCCCTACAAACAGCCAGTAACAGGGTGTCCTTTTCTAGGAAAGAGTATAAAGGAAAAGGAAGTTAAGGGAAAGGAATAAAGGAGTTTGTATCCACCAAATGCCTGCTGCGAGCTACACACGGGTGTCTCTGTACATGTGGAATTCCGTGACAACCCTACAAGGAAGACACTACTAGCCCCCACTGAAGGATGAGAAAACAGAGATTCAGAGAGGTTAGGTCACTTGCCCAAAGACATATAATCAAGACAGACTCTGGATTCCAACGCAGAAAGGCCTGGAATTCAAAGCCAATGTCCTTTCTGCTACACTTCCCTGGACACAACTTCAGAAGCTGGTCTCTGTGGACCACTGTGGATGCCTGCAAGCAAGCTGAATCAAGAGCCTCCCTGTGCAGACACAAGGTTTGAAGGATGGTGTGGTGGTATTGGATTATTCGTTACAGAGATTAAGTGGCACCTGATAAATGACATGCAATTCATGAGGATCTTGGGGAGGAAACATAATTTTATGGAGCACTCTATTGGAGCTGCATTTTCTGTAGTGGACATTTACTGGATATCAATAAAGTACATGTAGAGTCAGGGGCACAGACACAGCACACCACGTGCAACACATTTCCAAGGTGCTCCTCTCCCTGGCTCCCTGGCCTCTACAAAGGCAGAAGGGTGACAACAGGATGAGAGCTCTGACGAAGGCAACAAACGGACCCTCAACCTCGGCTACAGGTGGACAGTTGTGAGTCCTTGATCAGAAGGTAGAACCTATGCAGATACCAGAAATATCTGGAGCTCAACCCTGGAAAGGCAGCTCAGTAGACCTCAGTGGACGAGAGATGGCCAAGCCCTGGCCACGGACACACATTCCCAGACAACAAGTTGGTGGCCTGGAGTAAGTCTCTTCCGGTCAGCTATCCAGCAAAGAGGAGAGCAGGAGAGAGGGGGATTCAAAGACAGATTTCAGCTTTATGATGCTAGGAACAAGAAAGATGAGCACGTGGCAAAAATGTAAACATTTCAATGTATCTTCTGTGCTCTTTATTTTTCTGAAAACCTACATCATGTTTAATAATTCACCAAGACACCTTCCTTACCCCTACTCTTGACTGAAAACTACAAAATGTGAAAATAGCTTCTGCTAATAAAAAAAGCCATATAGCAGTTGGACTCTGATTGATATTTTCGGTATTTGATGGTAACTAATTACCTTCTGTCCACATCATTCCTAATAGTGCTTTAATTTGATTAATTTTTCTTTTCAGCCTCTTCCCTAATTTAAAACATGTTCATATGCACGTATACACTCCACTGTACCTCTGCACTGTGATTAATGCAGCGCCAGGTTCTTAATACACACTGCTATATTTCAGCCTTGACCCCGGGAATATTCTCTGAAGAGTACCAGGTCTGTATTGACGAAGAGGGGTCAAGAATCAGAATTCCAAGGTTGGAAGGGACCTTCCTTCTCATCTAGCCTCAATGCCCTGCAAATATTCACAACCCCTTTCATATTACAGCAAACAGGTGTTCAGTCAAAGCTCAAATTACCATCTGCCTCTTGAAGTAGCCTGTTCCCTTCTACAGATCTAATGGCAGCTAGAAAGCTACTCCTACATTGAATCAAACCCCTGGGATGTTCCTTCCCTCACTCTAATCCTCTCCCTTGAGGTCACAGGGGACAAACTTAGCCCCTCTTCCTCGTTACAATTGGCCAACACTCTGACCTCTTGAAGACAACTCTGATAACTCCATGGACCTCGTCTTCACCAAGCAGAACCCAAGCTCCTTCATCTGCTCCTCACTGGACACGTTCTGGGATACACTCACTATCTGCCCTCCTTAAAATGTGCCCCACTGTGTCTGTATCTCTGAAGGATAGTGGAGCCACAGCCATTCCAGACTGGTCAGCCACGGATCTCTAGAAAGAATGATCTCTGCATGTGGAAGCCCAGGCTTCTCAAAACCAGCTCCCTGGACCAGCAGTTCTCCCAGCTGGACATGGTGATGACAAAGGATTAAATAGCCAGTAACACCAGTCCAAGACAACCAAACTCCTCCTGAGGATGCGAGTTCAAGGCTGAGATCAGGCACACTGAGAATGAGCTGTAGGGCTTTAACAGGACTTGAGAAATATGCTCACCAGCTGGCCTGGGGCAAAGAAAGCCTTAAGGAAAAAAAAAATATATATATATATATATACACACACACATGTATAGCATCCAGTTTGCCAAAGAGGCATCCTTTAGTAATTTTCTGTTTCCAAGATGTGTCTGTTCATGGTCACTGCCTTTTCTAACGTTTTTGCAATTTGCTTTTCCCTACTAGAGTGGGTAGGATATCTATGGAATTTTAATGAAGCAGTGACCACAACATTGCAGGTGTTGATTAACACAGTAGAATGATCTCAGTTCCAGTTCAATCCTAAAAGAAAATGTAGGACAAATGGATGTGGGAAAGAGGTCCCAGATGAAGACATCTTCATGAAAGGTCCCCAAAGCAATCTGCAGCCACAATGGGACTCTCTTCTTAGCATTCCTGAGAAGCAGTAAAGCATCAGCAGATCAGCCTGGATTGCTCAATTTCATCCCAGAAGGAATGGCAGAGCTGGGAGGGCTGTTAGTGAAAAGGCAAGCCTTTCGTCTCCCACATTCAAAACTAAGGCCAAGGCAAGACAACTGGCTTGAGATCCTTGGTATTTTCATTATATGTGACCCTGTCACCTGGTCAGACACCTGCTATAGAAATGTGGTGAAGGAAACACTAGAAGCGGTGGTTCTCTGCCACTAGCTTGGCCTAATCTCACGTCAGGAACTATGAGATCTGGGGCTATGAAATAACTTGAGCGGCATCATGAGCTCTTCCTGAGTTACTGTGGAGTGAACCTGAGGAATTTCACACTTTCTGTTTTTCCTATGGCATGCCACACAGTCATTGACAGCTTATTTCTTTCTAGCATCGATAGAATACTTCCTCTGTCACTTTCCTATCTCCTAACCATTTTCCTCCCTTGGAAATCTCTTCCTTTCAGCATGGCTTGGCACCCACTAGATGGTCAGTAAACACAAGTTCCCTTCACCTGGCACCTGCACCCTGCGTCCCTCCTCTCTGAGGCCCCTGAGTATCGCTCATCCGACAAGTACCCAGAAAACTAGGCTGGTGAGGCACACACACCAAAAGAAGAGCTGTCACCATAAAGAGCATTGGCCCATCAGCAGCTAAAGTCCACGGAAGTTTCCAGAAGTTCCCTTGAGACTTCCTCTTTAAGTCCCTCTCTATGGCTTTTTGCTCCTCTATTCAAACCTAAACTTTAAAAATTAGTTCTTACTCAACTCTGGGCAAATTAAATAAATAAATACAAAGAATTTTTCCCACTTCTATTGACAATGTGAAGAATATGATTCATCTAACAAGTATTTATATTCAGGGCTTATATCTGAGACTAGGCCCTGGTAATCCAAGACTAGTCCCTATCATCAAAAAGCTTAGAGCACAGGCAGAGACAGGCAATCCATTCAATCTCTAATTATAATGCAGTGTGACAAACCCTATCAAGTGAACAAAGGCCCAAAGAAGGGATGAGGAGGAAGGACTGAGGAAAGTCACTGAGACTTGAAGGAAGAGGAGGATCTCAATTCAATATATGGGAGGGTGTGGAGTGGTTACAGTAAGGGATGAGACAAGGCCTCAACACAGGTTGGGTGAGAAGTAGTATGTATGTATGTATGTATTTTTGAGATGGAGTCCTACTCTGTGGCCCAGGCTGGACAGCAATGGTACAATCTAGGCTCACTGCAAGCTCCGCCTGCAGGGTTCAAGTGATTCTCCTGCCTCAGCCTCCTGAGTAGCTGGGATTACAGGCATATGCCACCATGCTCAGCTAATTTTTATATTTTTAGTAGACTGGAGTCTCGAACTCCTGACCTCAGGTGATCCATTCATCTCAGCCTCCCAAAGTACTGGGATTACAGGCATGAGCCACCATGCCCAACCCTAGTAGTAGTATTCATTTAAAACAGGCTAGTAGATTGAAATTAGGTTCTACAGGACCTTAAATGTCAGACTAAGGAGTGCAGGAATCTTTCTAGTGACCAAGATTTCCCCAGCAAAGGAATGATATGATCATAGCTGTATCATATGGAGCGTCTCTCTCTGATGGGGAGGTAATAAAATCTCTTAGAAATAAGGTGGTAATGGATTAGTAGAGGGACTCTCAGGTCTGTCCACTGGACCCCATGTACAAGACTAGCACCTGGTCCTGCCCCCATCTCTAACTCATTAAAGAGTGTGCCCTCTCTGCCCTTGAGAAAAGGGGACACAGATAATTTTTTTTTTGTCTTTTTTTTTTTCTGGTAATAGTTGAGGCTGTGACTTAAATAGGAAAATCAAGATCTTTTGTGGAAAGGGAAAATAGAGCTGTTTATTTGGGAAGGATATGAATAGGTGTGTGGGCTGTAGCAAGAGACTCCAACCTGGTTTCTTCAAATCTTGTCTCATGCCCTTATGCCACTCTTCACACTGAGGCTGGAGCAATCATTCTAAAACACAAAAATGATCCTATCATTTCCATAGTTCTTAATGCTCTTTGGAAAAAGTGTAATTTTCTTAATCTGGTTTATAGCTAAGTAGGTGAATGATGACACCAGATAACCTCAAGAAGAATTGGTTTGGTGGGAGAAGAAAGCTACTATCTGTTGAGGGCCTAGCTACTATGTGCCCATCACCACCCTTTAAAACGTGCACATCCTATACTATTTAGAACTGCCCTGCAAGAGATATCATTATCTCCACTGAACTTCAGAGAAGAGTCTGGCCAGGGATGACCAAACTCCGGGGGAAGACCACCTTTCCACTCCAACCCCTTTCCAGCTCCTTATCCCACTGAGAGCTACTTTCATTGGCAATAAAATCCTCTGCATTTACCATCTTAAAAAAAAAAAAAAATAGTCCTATAGTCCCCTAGGATGGGGACTATAGCTGTTTCCCCTGGACCTAGAACTAACGAGCGGCAGAGCTGAGATTTGAAGCCAGGTGTGAATCCAAGCCACACTGCCACCATGGACCCAGAGAAGGAAAGCCCATTTGTTCTAAAAGGAATTGGGAGTAGAGAAATGAAACAGGGGTGGTCTTTGGGCAAGATGGGCCTTCATGTTTTACACTCATCTTTCTCCCCACCCGAAACATTTTGTGCCATGGTCTTGATTTGACCCCTGCCTTTAACCTTCCAGATTTGGCATTCATCGTAAATACACCCTATACACCCTGATAATTTTTCATCAAATTTATGGTCATTATTTCTTCAAATACATTTTCTTTCCCATTATCTATCCGGGCTTCTGGTGACACTCCAAGTGCACATACATTACACCACCTGGCATTCTCTCAGAATCACTGAGGATATGTTCATTCTGTAAAAATAGTTATTCTCTATGTGCTACAGTTTGGATAATTTGTATTAATCTGTCTTCAAATTCACTGACTGAAACCCAAATTTGGCTGATAACCGATATCTGACATTCTATCCCAGTGGTCCGTGGAGGTAAAAGAGTTATAAGATAGACGCAAATCTTTATTTACTTCATCGATACATTTTAGTCTTACTTCAAGCACTGATTTCATATTCTAAATCACATTTCAACGTTCCTTTGACCTGTGCTCAATTCCAAGTATACCAGAAGGGCAATCTGAAGTGCTTCTCAGCTTCAACTCTCATAAAATGACCCATTTTCCATGAGATCCAATGCACACTTTCAACATGATTCTGAGTGCTTTAATTCAAACCATTCTATTTAAAAATGCAAGTAATACTGACTTACGAGTAAAGCAGTAATAATACCTAAATGCTTTCTAGAAAGCATTTGTATCTCTTTTTAGCTAGTGTCACTTTTTATAAATTTACTTTTTAACTGACAAGATTTTATATATTTATAGTGTACAACGTGATGTCTCGATATACGTACACACTGTGGAATGAGTAAATTACGCTAAGTAACACACTTATCACCTCACACACTTATCACTGTTTTGTGATGAGAACATTTAAAATCTACCCTCTCTGTAATTTTCAAGTATACAATATATTATTATTAACTATAGTCACCAAGATCTCCAGAACTTACTCTTCGAGTCTAACTGAAACTTTGACCAACATGTCCCAGCCCCCGGTAACCATCAAGCTATTCTCTGCTTTGATGAGTTTGACTTTTGGAAATTCCACGAGTGAGATCATGCCCTATATGTTTTTCTATGCCTAGCTTATTTCATTTAGCAGCATGTTTTCCAGGTTGATCCACATTGTTGCAAATGACAGGATTTCCTTCTTTTTTAAGACTGAATGGTATTACATTGCGTATATGTACCGCAGGTTTTAATCCGTGCATGCACTGATGGACACTCTATCTTGGCCTTTATGAATAGTGCCTCAATGAATGTGGGAGTATGAATATCTCTTTGAACTAGTGATTTCATTGCCTTTAGATATGAAGAAGTAGAATTGTTGAATTATATAATAGTCCTGTTTGAAATTTTTTGACAAACCTCCATACTGTTTTCCATAATGGCTGTACCAATTTACAACCCCACCAACAGCGGGAATCCTCACCAACTTGTCATCTTCTGACTTTTTGATAATAGCCAAGCTAATGTGTCATTTAAAAGGGCTATTTAAGTTCTTAAAACAGAGGGATAGAAAACCTCACAAAACTATAAAAACATGGCATTTGAGAAACGTCTACAAGGGTCTAATTTATTTATTTATTTTTATTAAAAGCAGTTATGTTCAAGCCAAAAGTACTGAACTAGGAGGTGACAGCTTCCTAAGTGGTATTCCTGTTGCATCTCTAGCCAACCTAAATATGCTATCTTCAACAGAGCAGTCAAAATGACTTAAAAAAAAAAGTCACATCACACCTCTGCCTTAAATCCTCTAGATTTCCTATAGCATGCAAAATAAACGTCAAAGTCCCCACCATTACCCACGAGTTACCCATGAATTGCCCTTCATGATCTTAGTCCCTGACCTCCGCTGCTCTCCCTCTGCCTCCCTTGCTGATTACACGCCAATCACAGAGGCCTCAGCCAAGCCACTCCTACCTCAGGGCCTTTGCACTTGCATTCCTTCTGCCTGGGACACTTTTTCCATAAATCTCTGCAAGACAACCTCTCACCTCTCTCAGGTGTGTTTCATGCATGCCTTCCCTGACTGCATTAATTTAAATTACAACCCCTCAACCATAGCCTAGCATTTCCTATTCTCTTCCTCTGCTTTGCTTTAGTCAATAGCACTTATCACAATCTGACATGCCGTATGCTTAAGATATTTATATAATTTTCTCTCCCACACTACTGGAGTGTAAGCTCCTTGAGAGGAGAGAATTTTTGTCTCCTGTTGCAATAAACCATCTGATGAATATGTGAATAAATAATCTCAGTGCCAGACCATTAACTAGTTGTGCCATTAACTAGTAGCCTGACCCTGGGGAAGTCAATGTCTCCGAGTCTCAGTTTTCTCATCTCAGAGTTAACTGTAAAGAACAAATGAATATATATATATTATAATATGGAGCTTACTACGGAAATGGAAAAGCTAGGTGGTGCTGGTGAAAGTGTTTAACAGCCTCTTCATTGCAAGGTAGATTAAAAATGTCTTACATAAGAGAAAAAATGGGGACAAAAACTTCAATAGAGTTACCAACACCTTCACGGCAATTGAAAAGCTATTTGTCACTCAGTTGGTGCAGATGTCTGGTCATTTGTTACATGTCACTGCAGACCTATGTATTGGCACCAGGATTAAAGCATACACTGGCTTTTTGCCTGGGAAGGCAGCTCTTACTTTCTGCGCATGGGAAAGTAGAGCCGCACACAGACTCCATGCCATTGGGCTTTCCCCACAGTGTGGCCACCCCACTGCACATGTGTACTGCAGAACTGTCAACGTGAGGCCTGGCCAAAGACACACCTGCCAGGCACAAGTTATTCAACCAAGAGCTAGAAACTGGGAAAGGGTCCCCAGGCTCATCTGTCCTCAGGTAGCTGTCACTTCCTGCTTGTAGTGTCATCACATTCCCGAAATTCCCCAGATGACCCTCCCCAGTCCTCCTCACTTAATGTCCTTGTGGGATGAATCAAAACTCTTCCATGCTTCCCAACATGAGCATCACTGCCACCCTGATAAAGGTCATATGCTGAGGAAACAGAACGCTGGTGGAAGAAAGGGTAATAAGAATGTCACCAAGCACTGAATCCATATGAGGGTGCTGGAAGCTAGATGGACACAGGCTTCCACTAGAAACAGCTCCATCCTGGCCTGACAAGTGGCAGAATTATGGAGATTAGGAAACTGGAAAAGGGCCATCACATAAAAAGATGACTGAGATACACAGGACTGTATAGGGGTTTTTAGGAGAGAACAGACATATGGCAAAAAAAATAAAATTTCTTTTCCTACAAAAGAACAGTGCTGATTCACCCTGAGTAGGCTCAGTTCTGGAAGGCCACATCTGAGGATGTGTTCACTCAGCTTATGCTAATCATACTTTTGAAAGATCGTTTTGAGTTTGTTCATGGTAATGTCTACCATGATGTATCACTGATTATTTCCATATTTTTATGAATCTTGGAATCCCAGCTGAAATCTGGAAGGATATAGGGTGGGACCTACATCAGAAAGACATCCATCTGCAGGCACCACTGTTACTCCCGAGATCAGTGGGCTCAGCCAGGAAACTTGGTCTTGGTCAACTCTAATTCTTTGTCGAAGTCTGGGACACGGATGACATAGGAAGATGAAGAGTGTTTTTCCTAATAACACCTAGTGGCTATGAACACCTAACAACACAATGATCATGGGCTTCTAAGACTCTGTGCCTAAGAACTTAGGGAAAGCTCACAGATTCTTGCATCATTGTTCACACTATTTGGGCCTAAGGTGTGCCAAGCTAAACGTCTGTTTCTCCAACGTGATTCAACCATGTTGCTTCAACTGAATCCCACTTCCTAGGCTTCCGGTGGTAACATTCCCAATTACTCCTGGAAAAATAGAACTAGCACTGTTTGATTTTGATTGCCAACCAGGAAAAAAAAAAGAAAACACCCTCTAGACTGTACTGGACCTAACAAATTTCACTCATGGGAATTATTTTATTTTTATTTACCTTATCCATATATAACATTATTCCAAAAAAGAGTATGAGATCACTTAAAAAATACATACGTGAGATATGTACGAGATTAAAAAAGAAGTGGGTCAGTAAATATCTCCTCTTCTTGAATCCCCAAAAATGTGGCAGTGATAACCATGGGTAGTTTTACCTATACTGCCTGTGAAAACTGGAAATATGGAAACTGCACTCTGGTAAGGGTCTTCTGCTACCTTCAAACTCATTCACGATATTAAGCAGAGGCACAAAAAAGCAATCCAGGTGAAATGGACCAGCTGTTAATCTTCCCTGTGGGCAGCATCCCTGAGTAGGCTTTGTAATTTCTTGACTGCTTCTCCATTTCTATCATTTCAAAATTTTGAAGGCATTCTACATCTAGAAGCAAGACCTCCTCCAACCCAGGCCCTCTCTGGAGTTGCTTTTTTAATCCTGACCTACTGAGGGTTGGGACTCAAACCTGCATGGCAGCACGTCCCCTGGTCACAAGATCTGGGGAAAGAACGAGAGAAGATCGCTGTTTCGTGGAGAGCGCTCTGCCTGAGAATCTACCTTCTGCCACCTGACAGTGTGCCTGCTTCTTGCTTTACTCAAATCTGTTGCAGCAATCTGTCTACTGTGGCTCTATTTTCAAGTATTCATCCAGCTGGTTATAAATTTCAATAGTCTGGTTAAATGCCCAAATGAAAATGGTCCCTCAGTCGCATTAAGGAGATTTCTATCACTTGTTAAATGGCTTTTGACTTAAACAACTATCCATACATTTGCTTTCACTTGGGAATGTACATTTAAAGCCATGCTCAGAGACACGGGACAAAATGGTAGACATGGAAAGTCACCATTTATCCTGCTTTCCTCAGCAAACTGGATCTCACAGTAACCAAATAGTTGATAAGAAGTCTCTATTTATAGAAATATAGCAGCTCACAAATTTTAAAAATGCTAGAATTAAAATAGGTTGCAGCTTCTGAGAAAATAACAGATCGAGGCAATGATCAGTAAGGGGCTGCTAACTTCACCAAAAGAAAAGGAACCAGGGCCGGGTACGGTGGCTCACACCTGTAATCCCAGCACTTTGGGAGGCAGGTGGATCACCTGAGGTCAAGTTCAACACCAGCCTGGCCAACATGGTGAAACCCCTTCTCTATTAAAAACACAAAAATTAGCTGGGTATGGTGGTACACCCCTGTAACCCCAGCTACTCAGGAGGCTGAGGCAGAAGAGTCACTTGAACCTGGGAAGTGGAGGTTGCAGTGAGCCAAGATCATGCCACTATACTCCAGCCTGGGCAACAGAGTGAGACTCTGTCTCAAAATAATAATAATAATAATAATAAAGGAACTGGGTATTAAATGCCTCCTGAATCGCACACCACCACTTATGGATGCCGATCAGGCCTCTGACTCTCAGTGTGTAGAAAATACAAGAAGACAGATGAACGTGATCATTTGGTCCAGACTGAAGGAAACAGTACAGGCTGAATTATTTAATTTCTTCAGCAAATAAATAGCAAGGGAAAGAGAGAGAGAGAGAGAGAGAGAGAGAGAGAGAGAGAGAGAGAGAAAGAGGAGTGAACTCGTAGATGAAAAGAAACTAAATACTTATATCAACCAATTGCAATGTATATGCGATCTGGCTTATGATTCACAGAAACGGTTTTAAAAAATATTTATGAGGCAACGGGGAAATGGACTCACTGGAGATTTGATGATATTTAAAAAGTATTATTTTAGGTATGATTAAAAAATCCATCTTATCTTTTAGAGATATAAACCGAAATATTCATGGATGAGTTGATAGGGTAGCTGAGATTTGCTTTAAATATACTAGGATGGAGGAGGGGGAGTGAGTGGAGAGGTAGACAGGCACATTTAGCCGTAGCTGAGACCTGTGGAAGCTGAGCGAGCAAGGCTTCAGGATACTAAGCTCTCTGTTTTTATATGTTTGAAATCTTTCACAATTGCAAAGTAAAAAACAAATACATTTTAAAACTCAACTGAGATAAATGATATTGACAGAAAATCTCCTACAAGACACCTGGTCCATTGCTTGTTTTAGATACAATGCAACTAACTTCTGGGTTAAACCAGAGCTACCAGACAAGCACACTAGCACCTGCAGGGATGTGAGGGCCAAATCGCCCCTTGCTGGGAGAGGGTCAGGAACCCAAAGGGAAGAGCAGAGTATCAAACAGCCATGACACTCGCATGCCACTCACTCCAAGGGTGCCATCAGCAGTGCTGCTGAATGCCTTGCAGTACATAGTGTCTTCCTTCTAAGTACCCTTGAAAGAAATTTCTTTCTGGTTCCAGAATCCAAAATTCTTGTGATTCCCCCAAGCATGTACATTTTTAGAATCAGTAAGTCAAACTTAAATCCATCACCATTTCACACCCATTAGGACAGCTATAATTTTTAAAAATAAATAAATAACAAGGGTTGGCAAGGATGTGGAGAAATTGGAATCCTTGTGCTTCACTGGTGGGAACGCAAAAGTATAGCCGTTGTGGAAAATGATATGGCAGCTCCTCAAAAAATTAAACATGGAATTACCATATGCTCCAGCAATTCCATCTCTGGGTGTACACCCAAAAGAATGGAAAGCAGGGACCTGAAGAGAGATTTGTACACTTAGGTTCATCGCAGCCCTACCCACAATGGCCAAAAGGTGGAAGCAACTCCAGTACTGATTGACAGGTGAACGGATAAACTAAATGTGGCCTACAGATACAATGGAATAGGAAGGAAATTTTCATACACAGTACAACATGAACTTTGAAGACATTATGCTAAGTAGAATAAGCCAATTACAAAAGGGTAAATACTATACGATTCTATCTGTAGGAGGTCCCTAGAATAGTCAAATTCAGAGAGACAGAAAGTAGAATAGGGGTTCCCAGGGGCTGGGGGAAGGAGGAATAGACAGTGTTTAGTGGATATGAGCTTCCCTTTGAGAAGATAAAATAACTCTGGAGATAGATGGTGGTGATGGCTGCTCAATAATGTGAAAGTACTTTAACACCCCTGAACCATATGCTTAAAAATAGGTTACAATGATACATTTCACATGATGTATTATGTTACCATAATTTTTAAAAAATGAAGTCCATCATGCAACCAACTGATTTTTCTTCATGTTGTTGCTAGGAAACATAGAGCCAAATTTATTATCAAGTTTTATAAATTATGTAAGACTGTGACACACATTCTTTGTTTATTTCATTTCACTTTCTTTTCCTTTAGCCTAATATTTACCCAATTCTAATGCATGTTAGTTGGCTGTGTCTTGCATATATTTTAACGTTCCTTTAATCCATTTTATAACAAGGCCCAATATAAATGGCTGTGGAGAATGAGAACAAGAAACAGAACATTATGTTTTATGTTACCTGCATTTGATCCTTGATTGCTCCATATCTTTTTAAAAAATGCTAGCTGGGTTAAACTGAATAATGAGTAACTTTTGTAGTTTTAGTTGTTCTCCATACCCATGTTTCTCTTCTTAAAAAAGTTAATTAACAGAGAAGCAGTAGAAGATAACTGGTTGTTTCTTCTGCACATCCTGTTGAATGTAATTTCTCTGTAGAAATTTAAGAAATGTCCACCGCGATTATAAGCTAAATCTCTCTCTCTCTCTCATTGTAAAAACTTAAAGGAAAAAGGCCAGTCAAGTGGGTGGTCATGTATACTACTGCAAACAGTGAAAAAATTAGCCACATCTGATCAGCTTTATAGCGGAGACCAAAAGAGAAATACAGTATTTTCTGAGAGCTCTGTATTGACACAGAAACAAGCAACCCATCTCACTTGGACCCATAGTGAGAGTGAGCCAGACAGAGAGTTTAATAACAGGGGCTTCTCCGTACCCAGCCAATATGAGGTGAGTTCTCCACTAATGCTGTATGTTATCCTTCAAAATCCCCGAGTTACAGGACTTGCGTGTTGTTAAGAAGGAGAGGTGATGGATCCCATAGAGCCTCGTGATGCTGGTGCCACTCTCCTGGGGCCTTGATCACCGCTCACCCCAAGTGAGGAGAACAGCTGGTCCGCCAGGGAGCACCTGTCCAACCAGGCCTGTCAACCCCACGCCAAGGGCCTGATGCATCATTTCCTGACACTCTGACCACAGTCCTAGGAGCAAACAGTCCTCCCATGATGTTACAGATGAGAGATGGGGCTTAAGAAGGCAGAAGAAACTTGTCTAGAGTCAAGAAGGATGACGGGACTTCAGTAACCTCTGGGAATTCTGAATTCTTTACGACTTCTCCATAACCTTTTTGTGGAAGGAGGGCTTCACTTTCCGGTTCTTACCTACAACCCAAATGGGTAAAGCTGATGGATAAGAGATCTCTATACAAGTGAAGTGTTATTATATGAAACATTATCGAATTTACTCCACTCTACAATGGATTCTGGCCCATCCTTCAACCTACAGTCCGCTGTCCATGCTCTAAACATATGAACCCACCCTTCTCTGTGACTCCATACTTGTTCTTTTCTGGACCAGCCCAGGTCAGTGTGGCTGCACCATGCCAGCCAATGCTTCCCAAACCAGAAGAGATTTTCAACACAGGGTTTCAAAGTTCTCTTTCTCCTTCTGTATATTATTCGACTTATCTGCACTCAAGAAGAAAATAAAAGTTGAAATAATGCACAAGATACGTAAAACAAAATGCACCTTAAACTACCACCAATGACCAGTCATTGCCCCTTCAAGGTGCTTCAGATTACTCAGGGAGAAAGGCCTATTTTTACCTCCCCGAGTGCTCTACCATTAAAAAAGTTTGCACCAGTTAGCAGCTTGCAGTCCTGACTATCTTGTGAATTTAGATTGTTCGGTTAATTATAAACACATTTCAATGTCATTCTTCCTGGCCTTTTTCCTGGAACGAGTGGCTGCCCCTCCACAGCTCACAGAATGGGCTTCAGTAGTTTTCAGTCAAGATTCAGGGAGAAATACGCCACACCGGGACTCACTTATTTACCAACATCACGCTGGATGTGCGCCAGTGATACACCAGGACATTTCCCTTTGAAGTCTGACATATTGCCGACTGCTTCCTATGATGTTTTCTTGGCTGGCAGACAAATAACCGGGGCTGATTCAAAACTCACCTCCCATTCAAGTCAGGGGGGAAAGCAATCTCTTGTGATTGGCTCATCTTACATTGCTCTGACTCTCCTCGGAGGGTCCGAAGGTGAGTACCCCATAGAGGGGCACATCTCTGGGCTGCTGCCAGCCACTGGCCCCAGCTCCGGGATCAGTTCTTCCACACAGCTGTTCAAGAAAAGGTCCCACGAATGCTCCGCTTGGCACCTTGGCTCTCAACAGAGATGTGCCACGTGACCAACAGCACATTTTCCTGAAGGCTTAGCTTGGTTTTTGCTCCCCCAACTTGTTTGAAGAATCTTCAGAGAATCTGACCCAGAAAACATGTTTTCCAGTGGCTTGAGGTCAGGGAGACATTGCTGTCAGGCTACCAGGAGTCTATCAAGTCATAACAACACAAAGAATTTGCAGAAGTACTTGTGCTGTTGCTGCTTGGTATCAATTTCTGAATATTAAGGTTTCTCACTGCAGAATCTTACCTCTCACCAAACAGCATGGATGTGAGTTCCTAAATGGCACAGGTTCATACCTTCAGATTCTGCAATCCCACTGCTGGGTATAGACCCAAAAGAGAGGAAATCAATGTATCAAAGAGATCTCTGCACTCCCATGTTTGTTGCAGCAGTCATTCACAATAGCCAAGATTTGGTAGCAACCTATGTGTCCATCAACAGAAGAATGGATAAAGAAAATGTGGTACATGTACACCATGGAGTACATACACCTCAGCCATGAAACAGACTCAGATCCTGTCACCTGCAACAACGTTATGCTAAATGAAACAAGCCAGGCACAAAAAGGAGGCCATTATGTTAAGTGAAGTAAGCCAGGAACAAAAAAACAAACATCACATGTGCTCTCTTATTTGAGGGATCTAAAAATCAAAACAATTAAACTCATGAAGATGAGAGTAGAATGATGGTTACCAGAGGCTCGGAAAGGTAGTAGGGGTACATGAGAAGGTGGGGATGATTAGTGGATACAAAACATAAAAGAAAGAATGAATGAGACCTAGTATTTGATAATACAACAGGGCGACTATAGTAGTAATAATTTCATTGCATATTTTTAAAATAACTAAAAATAATTGGATTGTTTGTAACACAAAGGATAAATGCTTGAGGCAATGGATAGCCCGTTTCCATGGCGTGATTATTACACATTGCATGCCTGTATCAAAACATCTCACATGCCCCATACATATATACACCTACTATGTACCCACAAAAATTTTAAATTAAAAAATAAATAATGATGGGGTCAAAGAATTTTGAGTTAGCAGAATTTTCTAATGTTTCAGTGTTCTGAAACAAAGTCAATTTTCAGTAATTGAGAATAAAGGGTCTTAAAAGGCTACATAGCCCCACTTACAAAATGGACGGCAGGGGATTCCAAGCATAATTTGTGAAGATTTTTGGTACAATTAAAAAGTATTTTATATAAAAAATAAGCCAAGCATGGTGGCACCCACCTGTAATCCTAGCTACCATCTTAATACCTCAAGTGACGGAGCATTCATTACCCTACATACCTGGAAAGTATTAGTACAATATTAAAACTGTAAGTGTATAATCAGATCAATTCCCTTACTCTTATTGAACTATCATAACTACTAGTATGGATGTGATATTATAAAAAATCCAATCTATGGTATTGCAATTTTTTTCATTTGCTCACTTTGTCTATCCAAGTTCATTATTTTTCCATTTTTACATAACTTGGTGTGTATTTATTATTCTTGGTGCAATATGTTATAATATACGACCTTGCTACAGGGGGACATTATATCCTGGTTGCCTAAAACCTTCCAGGTTTATCCCTCATTATTTCGGTAGAATTGCTCATAGCACCCTCTTCACTCTCAAACATATCCTAGTTTGGGTGATAAATTTTTATGTTCAAAGATAGTAAAGTTTAAATTTTTTTTTTCTGGGACAGTCTCACTCTCTCACCAGGCTGAAGTGCAGTGGTGCGATCTTGGCTCACTGCAACCTCTGCCTCTCAGGTTCAAGTGATTCTCCAGCCTCAACCTCCCATGTAGCTAGGATTACAGGTGGGTGCCACCATGCTTGGCTTATTTTTTATATAAAATACTTTTTAATTGTACCAAAAATCTTCACAAATTATGCTTGGAATCCCCTGCCGTCCATTTTCCAGTCTTTTCAATTAGCAAGCTTCGATTATCTTGTGAAATGACCCATCTTCTTGACTCTAGAATATTTTTAAGGCAATGAGTAGCTGCTCTGTGCCAGAACCACCTCTGCAGAGGCTGGAGCCTGGCCCTCCGCATGGACTGAGTGGCCCACGGCCAACAGACTGTCACTTTCATTAAGATACTGACAGCCAGAGAAAACCTTTCTAAGACAGGCACAGCAAAAGATGTTCTCATACCTGAGGAAGCCTTGGCCATGTTTCTTTAATCTCTGGGTGCCTCAGTTTATTTGCCTATAAAGGAACACAGTAATGCCCACTACACAGGGCGGGTGCTCTAAAGATCAAAGGGGTGAGAGCCAGAGGGCACTCATCCCCACCATGAACAAAGACAGGAAGTAATTGCAAAATGTATGGCTCCACTTTTCCAGCTTGCAAGCAAAGGGCTCCCACTGACTTGAAAGAGCACATCACACACAGGCAAGAGAAGCCCCCCAGGAAGACGGAGCCTATTACCTTCATTCTCATTGACCAAAAGGGGAGGAGAGAGGGAGAGCCACAGAGGAGCCGAAGAATGGCGGGGGCAGAAAAACAAGACCAGGAGAAAAGCTGTTGGACTACAAAAGAAATTCTGTGAAGACTGTAGGCCAGTAACAGTTCTTAAGGAATCATCTGCCTATTCTCTGATCCCTTGATATGACCCATTCATGCATTTTTCACACTGGAATGCCTTTATCTCACACTCTAGCTGTCCTTCCTCACATTTCACATTCTAATCTAAAAGCTTCGTGGTAGTTCAATGGTCATTTTTAGAGCAGATTAAATTTCAAAGTTCTTATTTAGGTAGCATTCTACAGGTAAGGTATATTCAACTGATTAATCAATAGATAATGACACTGTGGCCAGAGGCGATGGCTCATGCCTGTAATCCCAGCACTCTGGGAGGCCAAAGCGGGTGGATCACTTGAGATCAGGAATTTGAGACCAGTCTGGCCAACATGGAGAAACTAAAAATACAAAAAAAAAAAAAAAAAAAAAAAAAGGAAAAAAAATTAGATGGGCGTGGTGATGCACACCTGAAACCTCAACTACTTAAGAGGCTGAGGCAGGAGAAAAGCTTGAACTCAGGAGGTGGAGGTTGCAGTGAGCTGAGATTGCACCACTGCACTCTAGCCTGGGCGACAGAGTAAGACACCATCTCAAAAAAAAAAAAAAAAAAAAAAAAAAACAGAAATTTGTAATTGGCGATACTATTTTATCACAAAATATGAAGACTTCCAAGGCTGAAGAATGGGTTTGAACAAGCACAAGTGCCATCACTGTTTTGGCAAACTTGCGGTCAAGTGAATGTAAGACATTCTCCTGTGCATTAACACATGCTACTACAGTCAAATGGAAAAGCATGATAGTAGTAGGAGATGTTGCTCCAACCAGTATGCTCCCAGCAAAGGCTGCTTCTCAAGACTCCTTCTAGGACGGCATGCAAGCATACAAATCGATTTGCTAAATGGGCCTGGCTGGAAATCATGCTTTTGTGCATGGATCCAGCTGAAAGGTGCCTCTGAATCCATCAGGCCTTCCCAGGGCTCCTTGAACCAGTGCAGAGAGAGTCGGGGAACATCATGACAAGAACATGGATTCAAGATCAATTAAATTTGGGCTCAAACTCTAGCTCCACTAACCACCTCGTTGGCCAAGTGGCTCTGGATAAGTCACATGGCCTCGCTAGGAAGAGAAGTACGTGAGTCCATCAGCTTTGCAAAGGGCTGGCAGGGTGAAATGCCCAGTGTATTCCAGGGTCAGGCACTGTGCTGAGATGACTTTTCCAGTGCAGTGATAAACAACCCAGAATGGCAGAAGCCTGTCTTCAAAGGCCGCAAAACTCACCACTCCCCTCTAGGCCAGGTGGACAAGTCATAGAAAGTGAGAAAGTGAGAATCATTTTGAAGACATTAATATGAAATGCTTGCATATACTTAACCAAAATAGGGCCTTAATTTAAGCATCTGGAAGAGCTAAACTGCACTTCTAAAGTAGGAATTCTTAGATGTCAAATGTATTCTATTTTACAATCTGTATAATTTTGCCTCTTACATGTTGTTAACTTATAGAAATTATGCACATGATTCATCTCTTTTAAAACCACACATGCTGGCCACACACAGCAGGCCTCCCAGGGGCTGCCTCCTGCTCCAAGTCTTCGATCCTGAATATGTAAGAGGTAAAAGCCTAGACTGCAGAGGTCTTAGAGCTCACCCATCAGCTCTAAGAAAATGGAGGCATCAAAAACTTGAGGCTTAGAGAGGAGAAGTTACTTGTCTAAAGGCAAACAATGAAGGCCTTGAGTAAGGATGTTTAGTGACCCACTATAAGTCAAACCTGTCCACCCCCAACCCTGGCTTTAAAAAAAAAAAAAAAAAAGGCTTGCCATAGACCCTTATTTCCCGATATTTCCCATTCTGTAGTCAAACAATGTCATCAGCCCATCTGATACTGGGTCTGCCCTTCAAGAAAGAAGTTTTACTCCAATATCGCAACAGAGGGAAACCCACTAAAAGGAGTTAGTGTCATTTACTGTTTCCCAATGTGACATAAGACCTAGTTTCTCATATGCCTGGGGCTGGCAAATCTGAGAGAGTGGAAAATAAATAAATAAATTATCAAAAGAACCCTATGAACATTGATTTATGTGACATTTGTTGTCCCATAATAACAGACACCATGCTGGGACAGGAAGGTTAGCAAATCAAACATTTTAGCACATGTTTTACGAGTCTGTGAGGCCTTCTACAAAATCAACTTCTCCATTTAAATTTCTGAGCATAATGATTTCTAATCACTGATCAGTCTATTTTAAAAGGTGATAGCCTGAACAGAGCATGATTTACTAACACTGAGGTGGAACTGGGACCCTGTTTATAACTCTCCAACTGCTAATCCTCACTGATGCCTAATTCCGGTTCCATCTCTGGGAATAAAGGTACAATCTATCTTGAACGTGCTCATTCACAGACCAGGTTGTTCTGAGGCTAATTTCCAGTTCAAGCGCACTTCAAGGCTTCAGAGCAGTTTTGTACCCTCAAAGGAGATAACCGTCAAGACCAGAGTAGGAGAGAAGATACAGGAGGCATGAAATCAGGGGACCTCGTGTTTTTAGGATGAGAGTCATCATAGAACCGTCTAAAGGTAGAGGGGAGGGAACCAGGCAAGGCACTGAATGTCCAGTTAAAATTCCAGAGGTCAGAGGTCATCATTTTCAGTGGGTAACACAGGGATGAACCCCAGAGATTTGCTAGAGAGAAGGGGAGGGGAAGTGGGAGGGAGGCCCAAAGGAAGAGGAGGTAAGGAAGGAAAGGAACAGAGAAAAGAAGGCAGGCAAAGAAAGGGCCATGTGCAGAGACATTCTAAAGGAGGTTTAGGTGACACAAGAAATGGAGGGAAGGAAACACGGATTAAAAAGGACCTCTTCACCCAACGGTTTGGAATTTTAACAGAGAAGTTCTGCCCTGCCACATAATTGTACATTGTAAGTATACCACTCAGGACTGGACTTCACTGAAAACATTTTTAATCAATGTTTTCTCTTAAGGAGCATGCTTAATTCATGATGGAGAAGAAACAGATCATTCAATTAGATTGATTTTTGGGGAATAACAAGTCAAAACTACTTAGATCCCCGCCTTTAACAAACTGATATATCCATGTGGAAAAAAAAAAAAATCCCTGCTAGCAAAGAAAAACTCAAACCCTAAATTAGCAGGTTAATTCACAATGTGGACATAAGAAATAGCAAATACTCAGTTTGATATTTGGTTGTCGACGTGAGAAAATAAAGCACACTAAATTCTATAGAATAAGCTTTTCCAATCTCAGAAATTACTAGGAACTCAATAGTTTTCTTGGCTGTAACAACTTGTAAATATCTAGAAGAGCCCAGATTTTGAAGCCCTGAGGACACTTGCTAAAACTAAGAAATTTGGCACTCATCTGTGCACACAATTTGGGTTTTCTTTCAGAGTTGATATCTTACCAAATATAGCCATCTGTGTTCCCTCTGGGAAAGGTTCGACTGTTCTGTTGCCATTGACATGATGTTCGGCTAGAAAAAAAAAAGAAAGAAATGCAAGTTTAAGTGTAAAGTTCTAACACATACTAACACATGTCATTAAATGTGTCAATGAGCCTATTTCTCCTTTGAGTTAAAAATGCACTCAAGCTTACCCTCTGGAGACAGCTTCAATTATTTTGGTTTTAATCGCAGTTGCAGAAGTGCCTAGAGATCATCTAGTTCAGGTATGTCATTTTACAAAAGAGTAGGCCGAGGTCTGAGCTTACGCAGAGCTGGATAACATGTGGCAGAGACCCAGCCCAGCCTGAAGGCTCCCGACATCCAGCCACAGTCCCTCTTGTGCCAGGCCATCTCTAAAGAACAAGGAAAGCTCCAACTTCCAGGCTGAACTGGGGGTGGGTGCCCCTGAAGACTCCTAACAATCAGAACACTGATGCACTCAGAATTTAAAGTGAGAGGTAAAAAGAGAGGGGTACCATTGGGACCAATTTTTCAAGAAACACAATAGCAGAACATGTCATTTTACTACAATACAAGCACTGTTCTCCCAGGCCAAAGACACTAGTCCCCTTAAGGGCCAGACAGATATTCCAGTGCCTCCTACTGCTCCTTATCCCCCTACAGGTCCTCCTAACCAGTCACCCTGCCCTTCCTAGTGGACATCAAGAACTCAGAAGTAACAAGTGACCAGGTTACAGTTTTCCAGCATTAACTTGATCTTACAACCCCCAAAGTGTGATCAAAAGAGAACAGGAGTATTCTCCATCCATGAATATTTTAATAATATCCTCAGCAAGTTTTAAATATGAGCAATTATGTGGAAAATACAAAAGGAAAGGACGACTAAGATACTTGACACTGCATCGTGGACACAGACACTTTGATGTAACGGGTCACACAGGACTGGCTGGGCTCAGGCAAAGGGCTCAGCACTGAAGCCAGGCTTGGAGGGGTCTAGGAAAGGATGGTATGGCTCCTGCTGTCAAGGAGAGTACAGTTATCTTCGAGAAATAAAAATTGCAAAAACAAACATTAAAGAAAGCATATAATTATGTGCTAAGTCCTGGTATGCAGACGGAGGGTCCTGCAGGAGATGGAAGCAGGAGCGCCGGGTGGGAAGTCAGATGTGCTGACCGAAGGCACTGCCACTTCTCGAGTCCAACAGAGAGCCAGGTTTGCAAACTTGAGGGTGAGGAAGCAGCTTGAGTGAGGGCCAAGACCTCTTCCTGGGCCAGAGAACAGCCTGTCTGGGTGGAGTGGAAGTGCTATTTTGAGAAGCAATGGCAAATAAATATCTTAAACGGAGACCAGGTCACGGACGGTCTTGAGCACCCATCCAAGCCCATGGGAACCACAGGCAGCCTCTGCAATACCCATGCAAGTCTCTTGGAGCCTGAGGCTTACAGGGCTCACTTGTTCAGGTAACCCTTAGGGATTCCATCAGTTCCCTTCTGGGACTTCCACTGGTTCTAAAGTCACTGTGGCACCCTACAAGCAGAAGGCCTGGGAAAAGGGAGGAGCTAGCCCAGGGTTCTGAGGGCAAGGTAGTGAGCTCAGTGGCCTTGGACCAATCTGTAGCCACTAACTGGCACAATTAGCAGATGTGTGATGGAAGGTCCCAGGTGACCTTTCAAGTATTCACTGATCTGGCTAGAGCAACTGGTTACTGAATTCAAAGAAACATGCTTGGCTTCCATGCGGAGGGCAAAGATCTGTCCTATGGTCTCGCCTCACAGCCCTGTCAGTGGTTTGAAAAACGTTTGCCTTGACCCATATGACAAGTCAGAAATCTATTCAAACTCTTTAACCCATGAATTCCACTTGCAAGAATTTACCTTAAGAAAAAAAAAATGCAAGAGAAAAAAAAGGTGACATACATAATATTTATGAAAGTACTACCTGTATTAACAAAATCTTAAAATCAACTAAATATACAAAAGTAGAGAAACTGCTTAGAAAATTACCACTTACGATTTACCAAATGAATAGAATATTATACAACATGTTTTAAATGCAGGCTTGAGAGAGATATAGAAATGTGGGAAAATATTTGGGACAATGGTAAGGAAACACAATCCTATCACATCTTCTACGTAGATTATAATGACAGCTAATTAAAATATGAATATTTATGGGAAAAGACTGGCAGAAGAATATAAAAATGAAAATAGAAAGATTACACAATACATTTATTTGTATTGATTTCCTTTGCCATTATTAGATTCTTTTCTTATTGTCTAGGGTGAAAACATCTGAATTCAAAAAATCAAAATTATAGATTTCCATATTTTTTCCACAGTAGTTGGTTTCCCAGGACAACCCATCGGGGCCTGTCGATGGCCCAGCTGACACCCACATGTTCACAATCCAAAGTGCACCCTATCTGACATCTCCTCTGTACACTGCAAAACTACACGGGATGTCCTTCCACCCCAAACCAGTTTATCTGCCAGCATCCCTCAACTTAGGGAACAGGCCTGCCATGCTCCTGCTTTCTAGCTGTCTTCATCCCTTCTCTTCCCTTCACTCCCACATCCGATCTACCACCACAGGTAGTGACTGTCCCCTCCCAGACACTGGTAGCATCCCCCCCGCCACTTCTTCTCTTCACTACCCAAGCCTCCCTAGCCCCAGCTGTCCTGATCCCTTTTTCTGGATTCCTACATCTGCCTTCTAACTCTTCTATATCCCTTCTCCAATTCATTCTTTCCAATGTAACCACAATTATATTTCCAAAGGGAAAAAAATCTAATCATGTGACACAAATTCCACGAACCCTCCCCACTTTCATGGTATCCCATGACTCTCAGGCCAGAGTCAAAGCTCTTTGGCATGGCCTGCAAGAACCGGCATGGTCAGGACACCAGCATCCCTCATTCATCTACTACAGCCACCCTGATCTCTTGGGACCAAGGGCTTTTCCTCTGCAGCACTCACCCGAGTAGCACTTTGGGCTTATGCCATTATTTGGACAGGGACTGCATCTATCGGTAGACTGAAAGCTCAGGGAGGGCAGGGGTCATAGCTCTTTGACTCCCCATTTCCATAATCCTATCTCAACATATTGACACAGAACAAGCATTTGATGACTATTTGTTGAAATCACGATGAGGTAAATGGCACTAAAAAGTCTCTCTTCAGCCATTCTGAAAAATAACTTATTCTATACATTAAAAATATATATACACAGTTACGCATCATTTAACAAAAGGGATATGGTCTGAGAAATATATGTGTTATTAGGTCATTTTGTCATTGTGCAATCACAGAGTGCACTTACACAAACCTGGATGGTACAGCCTGCTACATATCTGGGCTATGGCTCTGCGATATGGCCTACTGCCCCTAGGCTGTAATCTGTACAGCATGTGACTACACTCAATACTGCAGGCAACTGTAGTACAACGGTGAATATTTGTGATCTAAATATCTATAAGCCCAGAAAAGGTTCAGTAAAGATATGGTATAAAAGAGTTTTTAAAAAATGGTACACCTGTTTTGGGTACTTAGGACAAACGGAGCTTGCAGGACTGGAAGCTGCTCTGGGTAAGTCAATGAGTGGTGAATGGATGTGAAGGCCTAGGCCATTACCAAACACTACTGCAGACTTTATAAATATCACACGCTCAGGCTACACTAAATTTATTTTCTTTCTTCAATACTAAATTAACCTTAGCTCCTGTAACTTTTTACTTTATAAACTTTTAATATATTTTTCACTTTTTGACTCTTGTAAGCACACAATTTAAAATACAAGTATATTGTACAACTATACGAAAATATTTTTATATCTTTACTCTGTAAGCTTTTCCTATTTTTAAAATTTTCATTTCTTTTTTCCTTTTTAAATTTTCTGTTAAAAACTAAGACACAAATGCACACAAATCAGAATCATTAATATCACTGTCTTCCACCCTCCATGTCGTGTCCCACTGGAAGGTCTTCAGGGGCAATAACATGCTTGGAGTTGTCATCTCCTGTGGTAACAGTGTCTTCTGGGCACCTCCTGAAGTACCTGCCTCAGGCTATATTACAGTCTTTTACAACTGCAGGAGCACACTCTAAAATAATGACAAAAACTATAGGATAGCAAATGCATAAGCCAGTAACATAGTCATTTATGGTCATTATCAAGTATTAGATACTGTATGTTATCAAATGTGCTGAACTTTTATACAACTGGCAGCACGGTAGGTTTACAAAAGTATCACCAGAAATATGTGAATAATGTGATGTGCTATGATGTCATGATGGTTACAACGTCATTAGGCAATAAAAAATTTTCAATTTCATTATAATCTTATGAGACCACCATCATATACGTAATCCCTTGTTGGTCAAAACATTGTTATGTGGTGCATGACTGTTATATATCTTTATGTGTACATGTGTGGGTTCCTTACATAAAATGATCATTGAAAATGGCCCCTCAGTAGTTCCCCCAGCCAGGTGACCTGGAAACAAGGAAACTCCTCCATTCCACTCCTTAAACTTCCACCCTGCTTCCCTTTCACATTTACATACTCTCATCTGAGAGTTCAGTAGTACTGGTCAAGGTGGAAAGACCAGAAATATTTCATGAACTGGAGAAAGTGGAGGATGTCCACTTGCTACTCCCTCCTCACTGATGAGGTCCCCTGGGGCCTTGTCTTGTCTTTTATTCCAGAGCCTGAGGCCTAAAGATAACAGGTTCAGTAAACACTGAAGATGTTTGCATCTTCTTCTGAAATACAGCTGAGTCTTATATCAGTCCTGTGGACTGCAGGCACAACACTCGCAAGCACTGAGACAGGACAGAACTGGTGGCTAAGAACAGGGGCTCGAGGACAAGACAGCCTGACTCTAACTCTCAACTACCCCACTTCCTACCCATATAATGTTGGCTTAGTCACTCAACCTCTTCACGCCTCTGTGTCCTCATCTGTAAGAATTTCTTCACTGTAAGTCTCCTCATTTGTACTTACCTCACGGGGTATTTTGAGAATTAAATACAAAAAGCACTTCAGAACAGTGTCAAGTACGTAACAAACTCTATATAATAGTTAGGCTGGTACTATCACCTATGTGTGAACTTTACTTTCCAACAGGTCTGAGTCAGGAATGGCAAATACACATTAGTTGCCTCCCCTCCATGACCATGCACATTGCAGACATCATTAATCAACCACAGCATACTTTTTTGATCCCTGAATGTGACCACAGAATCCTTTCTCAACGCAGCACCCATAGAGTCTTATATCACTTAAAGGCAGCATGTGTGATGAAATCATTTTGCCATTTCTGGTTTAAATGGGTAAAACAAAGATGGCACAGGCAAAGAAGTCATTTTCCTTCTCATTTCTACATGATACACTGCAATAAAACCCCTCTGAAAATCCTCCAAACTACATATTGCTCTAGGGATAAAAGAATAAGGGGAAATCTGAGAGCTACTTTCCATTCTATAATGAGAGAATGGCAAGTTCTTTACAACCAAGCAATGACAGCTCTATTTCTAGAAACCAAGATGGAGTTTCTAAAGACATTTTCTCATTGAAACACTTCTAAGGCAAGTATTTGGGGGCCAAAGAACCAAAGATCCTTTAAACCCTTCGTATACATTCAGTAAGATTTGGGGGGAGGGTGGGCTAACCTCAGAACC
This sequence comes from Sapajus apella, assembly GCF_009761245.1. Taxonomy (NCBI): domain Eukaryota; kingdom Metazoa; phylum Chordata; class Mammalia; order Primates; family Cebidae; genus Sapajus; species Sapajus apella. The sequence goes on along the minus strand of NW_022437090.1, from coordinate 2,373,936 downwards.
TAACCACCATTTACAAATTTCTGTCTCAAAATCGAGGGCATGTTTTATCAAAGAAACAAATTTATTATACAGAAAAGCCATTCATTGATTGGGCCCTAACTATTGATTACCAGCAGAGTGTGAAATGGAGACAGAAGAGTATCCAACAGGGACATCTGTTGCCCAGCCATAGCACAGTGGGTGCCTCCCATCTGGTGGGTTGGGCACATGCCCCAGCCCCTTCTCTGCTCCATGGGGCACACGCCAAAGCCACATGTTCTAGGAGGGCAACCTGTGCTGATGGCAGTGACGTGTCCTCCGCCAACAAGATATGAGCATGAGAAATAGATTTTCATTTATCTCAAGAGCCCAGTGCTTGTGGAGCAGCGGTTAATTAGACCACGACTGTGTCAAAGTTAACTTCTGGATGTGAAAGGGGACCTGGGGAATATGTTCAAAAGCTTAAGAAGATGATACTGACATTGCTTTTTATTTTGTTTTGTGAATGTTTCATGCACTTCAAACCGTATGACTTTCTTACTGCTTGATAATGCAACTACAGTAGTGCAAATTCAGGCATAAACCTGAAGGGGATTTGACAGAGGCTCTGATGGAGGAGGGAGCCACTCAGGGGATCTGACGGAGGAGGGAGCCAAGCCTCTAGTCATACATGCCCAAGGGCACTGTGGCTCTGTTGTGTTTGTCCCTCACAGCTCCTACAATGTGGGATATGGCGTTTTAAGGTGCAAGTTAACCCAGGAGTGGGTTGTGCCCTCAAACGCAGCATGCTCTATATGTCAGGAGGGGCCGAGTGGGGACAAACGTGGTGTCAGGCGGGTCACTGGGAGGGGCTGCTCCCCTCTCTGCCAACCACTGCCCCCAATCATCCCATGTCTCAGGAAGTCCCAGTGCTCCTCTCTGACCTGGAAGGCAAGCAACAATTGGCAGCTGGGACCTGTGACGAGGAGCAGCAAGGCAAGGAGTCCCCAGGAAGGCCATGGTGGGAATTAGGCAAATGTTCCCAGCTGCTGTGGATACCCAGAAGGCGAGCTTTACTCTCAAAGCTGGAGGAAGGGGAAGACAGCTCACTGTTCTCCTCCATGGTGACCAGGGACCATATGCAAGTGGGGGCTGCCCCCCAAAATAAAAGGCATGTGATGGAATAACAGAGGACAATCGGACAACAGTGGAAGGTTGCGGCATTGAAAACAAATCACTTGTCATTCAGGATTTTACCCTCTTGCTCTGACCACTGGCCTCCCTGCAGTCAACCCTTTCCTCCACTATCATCTCTCCACTACCTTTGTTCCAGATGAAGCAAACCAGAGATGCTCCTCCCTGCTGAAAATGGAGCCGACGCTCAGCTCAGGCATCCCCCACACGTGCCAGCTCTATCTGCAGAAGAGCAAGTGTGAGCTACAAGAGGTCAGAACAGGATGGGCAGAACAGACCAGGCCAAGAGCCCAGCCTGCACAGTAACCCGTCTTGGTGAGGCATAAAGTGGTACCAAGAGGTGGGTCATTTGGCTCATGTTTTCAGTATCGGCAAGGATGTTCTCTGCATTGATACGTGCTGGGAGTTAGTGTTGTGGGGCAAAGATAAATTTCACAGATCCTGCACTTGAGAACCTCCATTTCATCAATCACTTATTAAGAGAAATCCTAAGAGAGGATTTTTAGTCCAAAGAGTGAGGAAATAAGGATGAGAATACATTTTTAAAAGAAGAAAGCATTATGCAAATAGAGGGCGTTTTTCCTTCTGATGATATGACTGCTGCATTTCCTGAAGTCTGCTCAGTGCACAAGTCCACGAGTGTGACCACAAGCCTGGGATGGCAAAGCTGAATGCAGATGCTGCAACCACAGGCCCCTTTTTAGTCACTAAAACAATAGCCTGGGGTAAGCCTACTATGCCCCCTATTCCCTGAGGTTGTGGACTGTCTGGGAGTGAAGAAACGCGATCACAGGGATCCCCCCTTAGAGGGTAAGGGGACACCACCGGCCCTAGAAGCCAGCATGGGGATCATCTCCAGGCTCCCCCAAGCAGGCCTCCATGATTCTACAAAAGACAGAGGTTGTATCACCAAAGAAAAAGGAAGGAATGATGGGAACTGATATGCAGATAAATTGTTAATTATATAGATAAATACACAATAGATGTTTAGTCACACAAGAGACATGAGTTTTGATTTGTGCAAATGGCAAAAGTCGCATAAACAATGCTGAGCACTGATGAGGCTTCAGTGAGACAAGCTTTCTCCTACACTGCTTGCGGAGCATGAAAAGCTACGTCTATTTAGAAAGTAGTCTGACAAAATGTACCAAGAATGCCAAAAGCCAGCCTGGGCGACATAGCAAGACACCCCCCCGCCATCTACAATAAATAAATAAATAAATTAGCCAGGTATGTGGTGTGCACCTGTGGTCTCAGCTACTAGGGAGGCTGAGCCAAGAGAAACATTTGAGCCCAGTAGTTAGAAGCTGCAGTGAGCTATGACTGTCGCACTACACTCCAGCCTGGGTGACAGAGGAGACCCTGACACAACTACCACAACCAACAAAGAGTGTCAAAAGCATTTTCACCGTTTGACCTAGTCATTTCAATTATAAATAGCTAACGTAGGAGATAATCAGAATTGAGACACAGATTTCCAAAGATGTTTACAACAGAACTGTTTATAATATTGAAAAATTGCGAATAAGCTAAACGACCCCACAAATGAAGAATAAAATTGTGACACAGTTCTAAGATAGCGTATTATATAAAGTTCTTTTTTTTTTGAGACAGTCTTGCTCTGTCACCCAGGCTGGACTATGGTGGCACAATCTCGGCTCACTACAGCCTCCACCTCCTGGATTCAAGTGATTTTCCTGCCTCAGCCTACTGAATAGCTGGGACTACAGGTGCCCACCACCATGCCTGGCTAAATTTTGTATTTTTAGTAGAGACAGGGTTTGGCCATGATGGTCTTGATCTCCTGAGCTCCTGATCTGCCCGCCTCAGCCTTCCAAAGTACTGGAATTACAGGCATGAGCCACTTTGCCCAGCCTATATGGTAACTTTTAAAGTATGACCATAAACAATTTTTTCCTGGTATGAGGAAATAGTAATAATATAGAGTTGAGTGGAGAAAAAGTAAGATAAAAAAAATTATCCTCCTCAACTAAGTAAAGAACAAAGTCAAGAAAAACGACAAGAAGGAAGCATGGTAATACTGTAGTCATGGCGGATTCTACATGCTGATGAAGGGGTGATTTTTCTTCTTTCTTTATACTTTAATGTATTCCCAAATTTTTCTTAAGCAAGTATTTCTTTGCTAATGAGTACATTATCAAAGGAAGGGAAAAAAAACCTGAAAGCAGCACTGGGAAAAAAGGAAAGTTAGCCCCTATCAGGTGTATTTTGGGAGTTGTACAACACGAAATATTTTCTTCTAAGTATCCCTCCTCTGTTTTCTTTGAGTAGGAAAGAAAAAGAGAAAGCAGTCAACCTCTCTTCCATAGCAATAATTCATGACCAACTGACTGCCTGCTTCACCACGTGAGGGTGCAGCAGAGCCCTTTTCTTCCCAGGGTTTTGGGCACCTTGAACCTTCCTGGCTTGCTCCCTCAGAAACTGCCCCAAGTGACACACACTCAAGCTGTTCAGGGACTTCCAGAATAAGCCAAACCAGCTGCATTGCTGGTCTTTTACATCCTCTCTGGTGAGGGCCAAATCATTGTCCCTGTCTTGGGGAGGGCTCCTCAAAGAGCTCATCAACTTCCAGGTAGGCATGTGTGGGAAGGGCTGATGGACGTTGGCAGAGAGACCTGGGAGCCCATATCTGCCCCAGCAAGTCAAGGCCTGGGGAGCTGCATTCCAGCCAAATCTCATTACAGTTAGAATGCAGTTCCTGAACACTGGTAAGCGCACGGTGCTTACCTCTGGTGATACAGATATAAGACAACCCGGCCCTCTCTCCAGCCTTCGTCAGCCTGCAACGCCCCAAGCCACTTCTTTGGGCTGCTGATCAGACACATCAAAACATGCCTCTGTATGGATGGCACTGCCTGCGGCTCTCAAAGCTTCCTGCGACTTCAGCGAGCACCAGACTAGCCTGAGTTCCCAACACAAGCACTCCATCATCATTAATTCCATTTTTAGAAGAAATCCATTTTCACCTTTGTAATACTTTTATTAATTGCCACATTTAACTACCATGTCTAACTTAGGCATCTGTGATAAGCATATAATATTACATTAATTGATGGAAATTTTCCACCTGACTTTTATGAAATCTTACCACCACTATTAACACAAGTAATTCCTAATGACTACCAAAATTAGATAATCTTGAGAATATAAATGACAATGAAAATAAGGTTATTTTAAGGATTAAAATCTGTATTTCAGCCTGACGCCTGTGACATCCTTGTGAATAACAATGTTGAAGTAGGTGTACTGAAATACATGGCTGTAGACCAAGAGGAGTTTCTCTTATACTAAGACATGTGTTTACTATTGTTTCTAAAACATAATTAAGATACATGTAAAACACACCTATAAAGAATCATATGCAAATCACACTTTTTATTCTTTCAAAAAGGTACTGTCCTGGCCAGGCACAGTGGCTCATGCCTGTAATCCCAGCACTTTGGGAGGCCAAGATGGGTGAATTATTTGAGGTCAGGCAATCAAGACCATCCTGGCCAACATGGTGAAACCCCGTCTCTACTAAAAATAAAAAATTAAAAAATTAGCCCGGTGTGTTGGTGTGTCCCTGTAATCCCAGCTACTCTAGAGGATGAGGCAGAATGACTTAAACCCAGGAGGCAGAGGTTGCAGTGAGTTGAGATTACACCACTGCACTCCAGCCCGGGTGACAGAACGAGACTCTGTCTCAAAAAATAAAAATAAATATAAATACCCTTTTTTTAAAAAAAAAAAAAAAAAAAGGTACTGTCCTTCAAAGACTTGTCAGGGCCTCACTTCCTGACAAAGTTCCTTCCTTCCTCCCCAGCAGCTGCCCATGCTGGTTCTGCCACACAAAAGTCATCAGTGTTATAGAGTCCCCAGGCACTGTGGATGTAATTAAGCATGAGGCCCACCGAGGAGCTTGCTCATCCTACCACCCAAGTCATACTGTCACTCTGGAGCTCAATGTGAGCCTCTGAAACCCCATTCGATCTGTTTCAACAAGCAGTTCTGCACAACAGCACGAAGACGAGGTGGTGTGCCGTTCTAGAGAGGCTCCACAGTTCACAGCACATCTTTCTTTCTTTCTTGTGAACATGTCAGCGGCCTTAAGCATGTACCACACTGTCCCTTGATGGCACGTTGTATGCCTGGAGGTTGCAGGAGACACTGTCAGCTGTCGGAGAGCAGCTGAGCTGAAGTGGTCCAGTGGCTCTCCCACCCGCATACCCTCCCCTCCCCTCTGACAGTGATAAATGATCGGGCCTAATGCTCAGCTGAGCCTGATGGGTCCACACCTCCTCTTGCAATCTGTTCCAGACCAACACCAACCTTTCACCCTTGAACACTGCCATCAGCTTTACAAAGCAGGCCTGCTGCAGGGTAAGGTCAGGCCTATTGGCTTTCTTGTTGCTATTTGTTTGTGAAAATGAATTCTGACTTTATTTCTTGATGAAAACTCCTCATCAAAAATCAAAAATGGACATGAACTGTGTTGTTATAAACTTTACAGCAAATTTGTCTTGATTCGCTTTTTACATTAGAGATGAAGGAGATAGCTGAATGTGTAACTTTAAAAAGAAAAGATGAATCACTGTAGATATAAACATAGATGTCGGTTTTGCTCAGGCTGGCTGGCCTCCACTAAAAGCATGAGGCTTCCTATTTATTAAATTATTGTCTATTTCTGAGGGTCAGAAGACAAAGACAGAAGATTCTACAGGAAATAAAATAGTGATAAAGAGATAGAAAATTAGGCCAGGCATGGTGGCTCACACCAGTAATTCTAGCACTTCGGGAAGCTGAGGTAGGCGAATTGCCTGAGCTGAAGAGTTCAAGACCACCTTGGGCAACATGGGGAAACCTGGTCTCTACTAAAATACAAAAAAACTTAACTGGGTGTGGTGGCATGCACCTGTAATCCCAGCTACTCAGGAGGCTGAGGCAGAAGAATTGCTTGAACTCAGGAGGCAGAGATTGCGATGAGCCCAGATTACGCCACTACACTCCAGCCTGGGTGACAGAGCAAGACTCCAAAAAAAAAAAAAAAGAAAGAAAGAAAAAAATACTGGCCCTAATCTTTTGCATAAAATAATCTATGCTGTGTAACAATCTGCATCCTTATAAAGAATAGGGTAACTATAGTTATAGAGATGGAACTATCTACCAGACACACAGTTAATTGAGGGAAAAATCAAAGTGTAGGAGAATAGTACAGCATTCTATAATTTGTTTTTGAAAGCTCTTGTTACTTTCTGAGCTTCTGTGTGATGCATTGCTTTTTCAGAAATAGAAATAAAAAATATTTTAAACATCCCCTGATTTGCTCCCCTGATGAACACCTGGAAGCCCAGGAGCCTCTTCCCAGGGCTGAGGGCCAGGCTGGGATGCCAGAGTGGCTGGTAGCTGCAGGTAAGCAGCCCCCAAGCTCTGATCAGCCTCATGCTTAAACTGCATCCAGTCCCAGGACAAATGTCAAAGATGATCCCATTTGTATCATATGGTAGCAAAACTGCAATCCAGCTTTAAAATTCCAAGTAATGTAAGCTCCCTAGAAGGCCTCAAAATAGCGATATCACTCCATTTCCTCTCTAAAATTGGGCTGCAGTCCCCAGAACAATATGTTAATTGTCTTTTTTTTTTTTCTTTCACTCTGTCACCCAGGCTGGAGTGCAGTAGCACAACCTTGGCTCACTGCAACCTCTGCCTCCTGAGTTCAAGCCATTATCCTGCCTCAGTCTCCCCAGTAGTTGGGATTACAGGGAACCACCACCACACATGGCAAATTTTTATACTTTTAGTAGCGATGGGTTTCGCCATGTGGGCCAGGCTGCTCTCAAACTCCCGACCTCAAGTGATCCACCCACCTTAGCCTCCCAAAGTGCTGGGATTATAGGCGTGAGCCACCACACCTGGCCTTAATTGTCTTCTTTATAAGGGGAAAGGATTTTAAGAGGATCATCTGTGCAAAATTTTGGATATAAAGAAAAGATTATTTATTTCAAAATGAAGTATTTCTGGGTTCACCCCTTTCTGACTTTAGAGGAGAAGGGGGAGATTGAGAATAGCACAGCAGCAAGTATTCTGCCTTTCTGGGACTTGGTGCTGTTTGAATTATTGCTCCGTCCCTCTTCCTTCTCATCCTTTCTGTTCCTCTCTCCCTTGCAATTTTTCTTCCATAACCGAAGAGTATTTTAAAATCTACTTTAGATGTTCACTATACGGAATCCTAAAAGCAGTTGGAATGTTTTATATTTCCCTTAAATTATCAAGTTTTTACTACGAAGCTCTCAATTGATTTTCAATAAGTGGGTAGAATTTTGAGAACTCCTGCTCTTACTAGAGATCCAGCACATGTAAATCCGCTACTCTAAAAATTTCTTCTAAGGACCTGTCATTCTGAGATATCAGACTTGGTCCCGTGGCTAATTAAGGGAAGTTGGATAACCCAGCACATATTCATAATAAGAAACATAATGAACAAAATCTTCAACTTTGGTTCTACACATGACATAGACAGGCACTTGGTGGTGCTTTTTTACACTTGCCTTTCTCTGAAAGATGGAGGTAAAACAGAACATCTTAACTCCGGGAAGTCAGTACAGATGGGGACGGCTCTTCAAACACGCTGCTGGGTGCCTGACTCCACTAAGGGATGGAGACTAGGGACAGCAGCACAGTCTGCCTGGCTACCTTCCCTGAATACATGCTCAACAAATGCTTGCACATTATAGCAATGGACACTTTCTGATGGATTCTGTAATGATTGAATGGAGCATTGCTAAATAAAATGAGAGTTCTGTCTGAAAATCTCAAACACAGGAGAGACAAAGGGGGCAGCTTCGCACTGACCCACTCCAGAACCTGCACAGTGTCTCTCAGCGGGAAGGCCCTGGCCTCCATAAAGCCATGTGCTGAAGGGGGTCTAAGGCAGGCCAAAAATGTTTCTCAGGTGCTAATTCTTATCAGATGCTTTTGGAAGCACCTGAATAAGACCCTAGAATTCTAGAAACAGAGAAGACAAGTGTGACTTGGCATACCTCAACTATAAAAAGACTTCAGCACAGGTCTTGCAGTATATCTGATTTTGAGGAGAATTATGTCTTGATAGGTCTGCCAGGCTATTAGCGCCAAGACTAAATTATAGTAATCTCTATTTCCTGTCACTTTCTCTTCCCAAAAGGCTGATTGCTCAAAATGTAAACCACTGTTGAGAAGGTTGCTGGGGAGAACATACTATAATACAGGCAAACCGCAACTTAAAAATGAGTCACATTTCAAAAGCATACTTATGAGATGGATGTCTGAGATTTAGAATCCATTTTCCCATGAACATGCTGTTATAAACTATGGTAAGCTTGCCCACAAGGGTCTCCTCAACCTGTAATGAGTCTCAAATAGAACTCTTTCCAAGGACCCTGAGCACCATTTACGGAATTCTGTTTCAATGAGAAAAGCATTCTAATTTCTACCCTATAACATCAAGAACATATCCTTTCATACTGGTCAAGCTGGTTGTGAGCTAGGATAGGGGAAAAGAATACATTTCCCCTCCTTGGTTAAGTTTAATATAATAGGCTTAAATATAGACAAAAATCTCCACATTGTGCTACTCATCATTAGGGAAACAATTTTCCTTTCACGGAGAGCAGGAAACCCCTTGTTGCACAACAACTACTGCTCAACTGCAAGGTATAGTCTAAGTTAAGTGGTCTAATTTCATATTAGAATAGGAAGCTGGGTGATTCTGGCTCAGGGTCTCCCATAAAACTGCAACCAAGGTGTTAGCTAGGCTGCGGTCTCATCTGAAGGCTCAGCTGGCTGAGGATCCATTCTGCAGCTCACTGGTTTGGAAGGGCTCAGTGAACTTGAGAGCAGATCCTCCCCTGCTTCTAAATATATAGCCATAAATTTTGATACTCTTCTCTCAAGAAGTGGAGCTTAATGCCTTCCCCCAGAGGGTAGGCTGAACTTAGTGATTCACTGTGACTAAACAGAACACAACAGGAGTGATGACAGGTTGATTCCATGAGTGGATGAGAGACTGTGACTTTCATCTTTGGGGCTGTCTTGTTCTCCTTAGATGGCTTGCTGTGGAGGAAACCAACTGCTATATTGTAAGGTAGCCCTATGAAGAGGCCCATGTGGCAGGGAACAGAGGCTTCCAAACAGCCCCATGAGGGAGCCTCAGAAAATGCAATGCAGCTGACACCTTGACTGCAGCCTTGTGAGGAACACTGATCCAAGGGCACCCAGCTACGCCAAGCCCACATTCTTGACAAAAGAAAACTATGGGATAGTAAATGATTATTTTTTAACCCACTAAGTTTTAGAATAATTGATTATATAGTGATAGAAAATTAATACAGTAATATATTCTAATAAAAGAAAAATAATGCGATTTTTTTCAAAGTAAAACTGATGACCTAAGCCAAAAAAAAAAAAAAAATCCAACCACCTTTTATAAAACCTATTTCCACAGGAAAAATATATTTCTAGTCTAACTGATTTACAAATCAACCCCTAGATCATGACCCATTTCTTAGTTGGAGACTATCCTCTACGTGATTTATTTTCTCCACAAACTTTGTTCCCTAGTGTGTTGGCATTGCTAAAACAGGCATTTCTGAACCACTAAAATCTAGGAATAGAGTATAAGATATCAAAGTGGGGCTTTTAGCACTTTTGCAATAATTCTGGCAATTTTTATTCATTTGCATTATCCAGGGGATTGTTACTTGCTTTTCCTGCTGTTTTGTTTGGGGAAGTTTTATCTTTGCCTCATAGGGCTTACAAAAACAATGAAGAAAAATGTTTTTCCAAAATTCCCAGGGAGGCTAAATCTAAATTCATGTCAAAGGCCTAACTGCAATGGGGAAAATATTCTGTATTTCAGTGGGGTTCTGTTTTGTTGATCAGCTGGTCAGTTGAGTTTGGGGGCTCTTTTTCTCTGACTAGATGGAGGTAAAAACATGATGGGGTTATATCTATTCATAATGCTATCTATAAAAAAATACAGTGTTTTCCCTTTCTCTAGGAAAATAAAAATCAAATCTAAAAATTAAAATTGTTGCTGATATTAAGCTAGGTTATCTATTAGCCTGGATACTTCATCCATAAGCAGCTTAAGGCTATGGGACCTATATTCTAAGCAGTAGAAGAATGGGACGTTATGCTCACAGCGCCTCATAAAATCCTAAACATCTCTGCTAAAGGCCATGAGACACTGGAAACTAATGTTGAAGCTGATTGCTTCAGTCATGGTCCTGGTTTATTGTCTGCTCAACTTTAGTTCTTGCAGAAATTTCAGTCACCACACTCTGGTCTTCCTCTCCCTTATTTTAGTTAAGTCCCAGGCAAAGACACATAAGGACAGGGTAAGTCAAGAAAAGAGAAGAAAATGCCAGTTGAACATATAGCAATGTCTCCTACCCTTCTTGAAAATGATGACAAAAACCATAGGTCACAACTAAGTCTCAACTCAGATACTGCTTACAAGAAATTTCTGTTTAACTGTTCAGGAGATACAAACCAGACAGTAGGTTAATGGAAAGTCTAATATAAAGAATATTAACCATTATAAAATGGGAGCTATATGATCTAAACTCTCTCTGGTAACCCTGGACTGACAAACAGTACCCAAGGAAGACAGATGTAAAAGGACTCAGGTGTCACAGGATGGCTGAGAAGTGTGTTGGCTTAGCCAAGCCAGAGCTAATCTGGAGACAATGGGCAGGCAACACCACCCTCTAGACAGCAGATCATCAGGAACTAGCAGCATAATGTGCTGTGGGTGTGCAAGTGCTGATGGGGACAGGAGGCCTTGGAAGCATCTGCAGGGCTGCTGGGCACTGCCAAGGACAGCAGCAGCATAGGCACAGGCAGCCCCAGGGCTCTGGTCCCCTGTGGGGAGTGCCACAGAGACATTATCACCAGGCTGAGGGTGTGAGGTCGCAGAGACTGAGTTCCGGAGCCAAGACTGGAGCAGGCTAAACTGAAGGTCCCTCATGCCCACAACAGAAATGGCAGGAGAGACTTCTTCCAGCAATGTCCCTCCCCAAGTGCCCTCTACTGAGAATGCTTAATGTCCTGCTCACATTACACAAGAAATACCAAGGACATTCCTTTGCTTATCACAGAGCTTACGCAGGAAGATGTATTTGGAGCTGAGAGACAACAAATTAATAACTGACACATCTCAAAAGATACAAATTACCAAAACTAACACAAGAAATATAAAAATCTGAAACAGAAAACTCCAAGCTCATAGATTTTCACTGAGAAATTCTAATTACATTAAAGCAAGAGGTAGTATCAATCCTACGTAAACTCCTTTAAAAAACAGAGGAAGGAGGAAACTCTCCCAGCTCATTTTATAAGACCCACATCACTCTGGTGCCAAAACCAGACAAAGACACAAGAAAATTAGAGACAAATCTCCTTTATGAACAGAGTTTAAAATTCTTTAATAATATTGAATTCAGGAATATATAAAAAGTATAACAACCATGGCCAAGTGGGGTTCATCCAAGGAATTCAAAGTTGTTTCAGCACTGGAAAAAATTCAATTAATGTCATTTACCATATTAACTGGCTAAAAAAGAAAAATCTGATCACTTCAACAAATGCTACAAAAAAGCATTTGATACAATTCGATACCTACTTGTGTTTAAAAAAATTTTTAGTAAACTAGGGAGATAAGCTAATAAAGATTATCTACAGAAAAGCTACAGCTAGCATCATACTTAAAGGTAATAGATTGAATGTTCTCAGCCTTAAATTAGTAATGGAGCTAGGGTTTACATTCACTTTATTTCTATTTGACATTGTAGTGAAGTCCTAGTCAGCTCAAAAAAGGCAAGAAAAAGAAATAAAAATCATACAAAAATGAAAGAAGTAGAAGTTTCTTTATATGAAGACAACATGATTGTGTAAGCAAAAAATCCTAAGGAAAAAAGCTATTTTCAAAGACTTGGAACCAATCCAAAGTCCCATCAAAGATAGACTAGATAAGGAAAATGTGGCACATATACACCATGGAATACAATGCAGCCATTAAAAAGGATGAGTTCATGTCCTTTGCAGGGACATGGATAAAGCTGGAAACGATCATTCTCAGCAAACTGACACAAGAACAGAAAACCAAATACTGCATGTTCTCATTCATAAGTGAGTGCTGAACAATGAGAACTTGTGGACACAGGGAGGGGAACATCACACACTGGGCACACTGGGGCCTGGGGGACTAGGAGAGGGACAACAGGGGGGTGGGGGGATTAGGGAGGGATAACATTAGGAGAAATACCTTATGAGATGACGCAGTAATAGATGCAGCAAACCACCAAGGTACATGTTTACCTATGTAACAAACCTGCACATTCTGCACATGTACCCCAGAGCTTAATGTATAATAAAAAAATATTTCTTAAAAGCTACTTGTACTAAGTTTATCATGATCACCAAATGTAGTAGGTCAATATGCAAAAATAAACTATATTTCTACATATTAGCAACAAATGAAATGTAATTTCTTTTTAAAAGCAGTACTTTACATAATAGTATCATAACACATGAAATACTTAGGGAGATTTTTAACAAAATGTGTGTAAGGTCTATACCCTGAAAACTATAAAATACCGTTGAGAGAAGTTAAAGGATATCAAAACAAATGGAAAGATACACCATGTTCATGGACTGAAAGACTCTGTAAGATGCCAATTATCCTCCAAATTAATCTGTAGTTCAGCATAAAGCTGATAGAAACCTCAGAAAGTTTTTGTAGATATTGATGAATTGACTTTAAAGTTTAAATGAAAAATAAAAATTACTATAAGTTTACAGTAATCAAGACAGCATGGTACTGGCATAAGTCCTACAAATGAGTGGAACAGAATAGAGAGAACAGAATTTAATTTTGACAAGGGTGCTGAGATAATTCAATCAGGAAAGGACAGTCTTTTCAGCAAATGGTGCTGCAACAACTTGATATCGAAATGGGACAAAATAAACCCCAACTCTTACGTCAAACCTTATACAACAATTAACTTTAAATGGATTATAGCTATAAATGTCAAAGTGCTCACAACCTGAATATAGTTCCCCACTCTTTTTCTCTCATTCATGCAAAATGTGTGATTGTGGAAATCAATTAAAAACTAAACACTGTCTCAAAATCTACTTCTGTTTTTATTGCTGTTTTGATGTCCTAACGAAATAGTCTGAACACAACCTTATGACAGGAATGTGACTGTTAAATGATAACATGAGGAAGTTTCTTTGGAGTGATGAACAGTTCTATAGATTCCTGGTTACATCAATCTACAAATGTGATAAAATTTCGTAGAACTTACACCAAAAAAGTACATGCAATAACTGGTGAAATACAAATAAGATCTGTATTTGAGTTAAGAGTATTATACCAATATGCATTTCCTGCCTTTGACAACATGCTGATTATGTAAGATATTACGTTGGGGGAAGCTGGTTCACAGGCACACTAGAACTCTGTATGATTTTTTGTAAATTTTCTGCATCTTCAACTATTTCTAATGAAGTATTTTTTTAATCTTGTGAGGAATCCTAAACATACAAATGTTCCCTAGATGTGTAAAAGGTGAACTTACAAATACTCAAAATTTGTAATGCAAATTGAAAAGATTTTCCTTCCCAGAGCATAATATTCAAAGTTCTGGAGTAGTAACCTGCTCATTTAAATTAAATTCCATGAGTTTACAGTCTAATGTATAATCACTGCAAGATTAAATAATTGATAGTTCATTGTGTTGTACAGTAGAAGTACTACAGAACTACCTCTGAATAGAGAAATAGCCGGAGTATAAGTCCTTGCTGGCAGGTAACATGATGTTCATCAAATATACTTAAAGGATCTTCCAGGATTAATTTGAAAACAATAATAGCAAGTAACTATTGCCTGCTGGTAACAGCGTAATGAAAACATTTTGGGAAGAAGTACAAACCAAGAACTCGTGCCTTGTCATTGCAACGGATAGCCCACCTATTTATTTATTTCTCAGATTCCCAGGCCTCAGTTTGTTGAGGAATGTATTAAATCAATGTTTCCTTGGGCTATGGAATGATTTTTCGAAGGGTGGCCATGTAACTCAGGCACCTGCATAGTATTCCAGCTGCTGCAGTCCTAGTAAGGTTCCTAACATACAACATGGGGCAGAAGCTGGTGGTGGAAGGCAGCTCAGGTACAAGTTGAAAATCAAGCTCCTCATTAAGTCTCCATTTCCTTTCCTGTGTTTCTTTCCAAATTCCACAAATAGTGGAATATGAAAATTTTTATTCCAGGATACACCCAAGACTGAGTAAAAAGGAAACCCTTCAAGATACCCCAGGGATCACCGGCCAAGTTTCAAGCCATGTTCAGTCACTGTAGATCATCTGGAGAACAAATGTCAAAAGGGGCTTGACCAGCAGCTGGTCGTACCTTTTCCTGAAGTTCTTACACAGAGGAAAGACTCTAAAACAATCCTCCGTAGTATGATGGCAGGTTCCCCTGTCTTTAAAATCTAGTCGAGATAAAAAGCATAGCTACAGTTAAGCTCAAAGTAAGTCCCAGTTGAAAGAAACACTTCATGAAATTGTTCAGAAACAAAGGCAACCCTCTGCCAACACTGAAAAGCATGAATTTACAAGATCAACAATCAGAATGGCTGATGACAGCTCACACAAAAAGATCTAAGCCTGGTATTTTTACAAAAACCAAAGCAAGATCTTTTTCTCCATACAGAGCTCAAAGACAAATGACATATAGGTTTTACATCTAACATTTCCACTGAAGAAACAATAGCAGCACAGCAGGACCAACCTTATGTTAGTCAGAAGCAGCCTGGTGTGACCTCTCTCACCCCACCCATCACAGTCACCACTACCCAAAATTCCTTTAGGAGGCAACAAAGCCTTTCACCTGCAGT
Organism: Sapajus apella; assembly: GCF_009761245.1. Classification (NCBI taxonomy): domain Eukaryota; kingdom Metazoa; phylum Chordata; class Mammalia; order Primates; family Cebidae; genus Sapajus; species Sapajus apella. Next base: position 2,358,844 of record NW_022437090.1, on the reverse strand, counting down.
TAAAGGCTTAAATTGTATGCGCTTTCAGGAGAAGTAACACAGTGATGATTTTACCCAAAGGTAAAGGATTACCATTCAATTAGCTATAGAACAGGGGTTGGCAAAACCATGGCCAGCTACCCGTATCCAGCCTGCCTCCTGTTTTTGTACAGCCCATGAGCTAAGAGTGGTTTTCACATATTTTAATGGTTGAACAACAATTAAAAGAAAAGTATTCCATGACACATGCAAATTCTATGAGATTCAAATTTGAGTGTCATTAAATAAAGTTTAATGGGAACACAGCCACATTCATTCATTTATATATTGACCATGGCTGCCTTCACTCTACAATGGCAGAGTGGAGTCTTCGTGACAGGAACCGTATGGCCTGCAAAGCCTAAAATATTTACCATCTGGCCCTTTATAGAAAATGTTTGCCAGCCCCGTCCTAGAACAGGGATGAGAAGAGGATGGCAACGTGAGTTTACAGGGAAGCATCTCTTTCATGAAGAGGTAAATACACAATAGGAAAAGGGCCACATGAGGAAAGGCCAGGAGCACAGAAGGCCAAACTGGCTCATCTTGCCACTGTGTCGCATCCAACATGGTAATGATCAGTAAGAGGCACGTTGGTACAACACAAATGCAGTGTCGTGTGGAAAGTGCCATGGTCAGGGGACAAAGGAACTGAGTGTTCAGCTCCCATGGGTTCCACTCCCCATCAGAACTCCTGCTCTGCACAGGTCAATAACCCCTCTGAGCTGTGCTTTCCTTCTCTGAAAAAAAAAAAAATGAATGGAAACCACACTTATCTTATGGAGCTATTGTGAGAATGGTGAGGGGTGAGCCACACGAAAGCACTTGGTCCTCACTTTAGAGTTGAGCCTTACAAGACGAGTGGGTTTCCACAGGAACACAGGACTCAGAGGTCCAGAGGACTGAATGAAAGGTCAGTTCAGGCCCTCATCCAGGATTCCACGGAAGGTGTCATAGTAGCTGAAGCAGAAAAGGCCACCAGGGCCTGGCTCTTAAAGGTCACTGAGAACCATGTGCAGCTTTCTTCTCCATTGCTCTCTCTTTGGTTATTTATTTCCCTCTTCTGTTCCCGACCTTCTTGCAATGACCCACAAAGACACCCTTGAGTATTCCTTGGCCCACCAGAAGTACTAAGGATTAAGCTGTGCCCAGAGCTGACTCCCCCAGTGGTATCTTCAGGGCATTGGCTCTGAGGTAGAAAGGCAGAAACTGGATTGTCTGTCTTACCCCACCCTCCCATCATCAGGTCATTCTACCTATTTACCCCTCCCTGCAATGTTTAGGTAAAATCTTTGGGGGGGACCCTAGACCCACAGCTGGTAGCATCGTTCAGCTGCTGAGTGAGAACTAAATGAGATTCCTGGGACTCCAAGTAATTTATAATGAATTCTAATGACTGCCAAGCCCCAGTTGTAATGCATACTGATGAAGTGCCCCTTGCAGCCAGCTGTCCCTTAGTCACCAATTGTCCACAGGGGCATTCACAATCGCTAAGGGCACAGCCATCTCCAGAGATGAGAGATCAGCAAGGGCTTTGCAGAAGGAGCAGCAGCCCTTCAGCCTTGAGAGAGAGGATTTCATGGTAAATGTTGGGAATGTTTACCAAAAGCAGAAGTCACGAGGAAAGAACAGTTAAGAACCGGGTCTCAGCCCTGCAATAAAGATCAAAAGGCTACGTATGCAAACTGTTTATTCTCATGTTTTATTCAGCATCATTTACCTTCTCTCCCTTTGTTCGCCCTTGATTTCTCTCCTTTCACAGGTTAGGTGATAAAATCAGGCTATTTTTCTGTACAATGTGAGTGCTGGATTTGAAGTGGGAAGACCTAGGTATGAATCCTGGTTGCATACAGCTGTCACTTATATGACTATGTGTCCTTTGACACATCAATTAACTTTTTAATCTAGATCTCTTGATCCACCAAATTTGGGACTTGCTGGCTCTACCTGTCTGCCAAAGTTGTTATGTAGATCAGGTGAAAACAAACAGGGAAATGGAGGAGGGAAGCTGAAAGCAACCTTAGAGTTGTTGTTAATGTGTCTTCATCCTTAAAATGTCTTGCTAGTTTCCAAAAAAAAAAAAAAAAACTGATCAGGGAAATATTAAAAATAATAATGAAAACCCTAGAATCCAACGAAAATCAAGCCATTTAATCCCAGTCTGGAAAGAGAAGGATTTTCTGCTATTTTCACTGAGAAAAACAACAGCCAAACCTTTTACATCTAGAGGGAAAGTAGTTATCAAGGTTTACTGTTCCCACGCAGGAAACGGATTCTTTCTGCTTCTTTGAAAGAGGTTTAGAGTCTGTAAGTGCCTAAGGGGGAGCTTAGAGGGTAAGAGTGGGAATTATTTAAGAGGCTGGCTGTGTAAGAGAGCAGTGAGGGAACTGCTCACCACCATCAACCACACCATCAACACAACCACTACCACCATGAATACCACCAATGCCAACAACAACACCTCTACCAACACCATCAACAATAACAACACCACTATCAATTCTACCGACATGCCAGCACTATCAACACTAACGGCACCACACCAAGACCATCAACACTACCACCAACAATAACACCAATGAAAATACCACTACCAACACCAACATCACCAACAATATTACCACCAAGACCAATGCCACCAAGACCAACGCCACCAACACCACCTGTATCAAACAAAACCAACACTACCACTGTCAACACCATCACTACCAATGCTGCCACAAGCACCACCACCCAAGACCACCGCCATCACCACCAACACCAACACCACAAGCTCTGCTTGCCTCCCTGATGGCACATTGTCCTCTTCAGCTAGCAGAAAAGACACTTTGCCTCTATATCTAGGCCTGGGCTTCCAGGGTAGAGTAGGGAAAAAAAGAAAGAATGAAAAAAGAAAGTCTGGGAACAAATAACCTAGCCACAGATCGGCCTGTCTACTACTCTCTGCTTACTAATGCTGCTAGTCTACACAATCTGAAATTCTGTATTTTGAACCATTTTTTCCTTGACCATCACTTCTCCAAGCTCCCAGATCCTTGGGAGCTTCGATGGCCTTCCGAGCACTGCTATGACTTCTCCTAGTTGTAGGATCCTTCCCTGGCTTTTAATAGTAGGTCCCAAGTATCACCTCAGCTACTTTGTAAACCTTCTACTTCCTGACCCATTATCACACTTGGCCCCTGGCAGACAGAGGCCATAAGTACCAGGTGATTGCAGGTCTGTCTTCTGTTGGTTCTCACACAGCCTTGGTTCTGAGCATAACTAATCTGTCTTTATTACCTCCTACATCCTAGTGTGACAGTGGCCTAAAATGACACTCTCTTGGCTGGGACTGAAGAAGTCAAGGGAGTGCCAAGTCTAGAAAGCTAAACAGTCCTCTAGAGCTAAGAGCAAACACAAAGTCAAGATTTATGATAAACTGAGCTATAACATGAGGGTTCCCAACATGGTTGGCTATAGCATCAGTGGAGGCTATAAAGGAAAATGTTAGAGTAAGGTGAGATGGCTGGTTGACTCATGAAGCATGTTGTTTTAAAGACTCAATCTAAACAATATTACCTGCCTCAAAGGCACGTTGATGTAAAGAGGGAAGACAGAAAGCACAGGATTTCAGCTGGATAAGCTTAGGCAGAGCCTTCTCCTTGAGCAATTTCCTTCTAATAGAATATGGCAACGCTAAGGAGAGTCACTTATGTGATTAAGTCACAAGACACTGTGACTTCTATCTTGCTAGGAGACTCTCTCTTTGGCATGCTTGGATGAAGCAGGCTGCCATGTTGGAAAGTCCTGTGTGGTAAGAAAAAAGGAGTGTGGCCTCCAGGTGACAGCCAGCAAGGAACCAAGGCCCTGGGCCCAACAGCTCTTCAAAACCTGAATCTCCCCCATTATCCATGATGTGATGATCACACACTGCATGCCTGTATCAAAATATCTCATGTAACCCATAAATACCTACAATGTACCCACAAAAATTTTAAAAAATCCATAAACTGAATCCTGTCAACAACCATACAAGTGAGACTATAAGCAGATCCTTCCCCAGTGAGCCTTCAGATGAGCTCTCCACCTTAGCCAACACCTTGAGCATGACCTTCTGAGACATCCTGAAGCAGAAGACCCAGCTGAGCTGTGTCCAGATTCCTGACCCACAGAAATTGTGAGAGAATAGATGTGTGTTGTTTTAAGGTACTAGGTTTATGCTGATGCATCAGTCAGCAGGACGTAACCAATATACACAGTTTAGTTTATATCCTTGGCCTTAACAGGCTGCATTCTCATCAGTCACTTTGGATACTCTTAGCCTTTCTGCAAGTCAAATAAAGGAATATCTAGAATTGGGGTCAGGAACCAGGAAACCTGATGTAGCCACTGTAGCTTAGAGGATAAATCAGGCAAGTTCCTGAAGTCTTTCAATCACCTGTCTACTCCCCAGCCTCAAAAAGTTAGGATGTCGGAGCTAAGCAAAGAGCTCCAGATGGGAGCTGTAGATGTGGTCAGGTGCCAAGAGGACTATGTCCTCTCCCCACCCCAGTTTTGTATTTCACTCACATGTCTATATTTTGAGGAGAAAAAAAAAGCTTTCTTACATAATCTCTCATTCCCCTACTCACCCAAAATGCACACCAATCACACAGTTGGGCCAAGGCACTCAGGGTGTGAAGAAAGGCTTATCCCATGCAGGTACATGACCCAACGGTAGAAGTGAGGTCCTTAGAGCACTAACACTGTTGGTGAGACCACGTCTGTGTGACCCCAGGAAGTCCCACCAGGTCAACCTTCATAAGATGCCTGGAACACGACCACTTCTCACCGCCTCCATCACGACCCAGCTAGTTCATCTATTTCCTTTTGACTCCACTCTTGCCCTGTCCCTGGGCTCCTCTCCACCCGTCTATTCTCCTCAGTAATTGTCTTAAATGTAAATACAATCATATCATCCCCAGCTTCCATGATTCCTGTGGCTGTCCGTGACATTTAGGACACATTTCAGTCTTCACTTTGGCCGGCAGTGCTCCCAGAATCTGTCCCTGATGGGTCTCCAGCCTTATTTCCTCTCCCACTGTTTACTCCTCCTGAGCCATACTGCACGCTGTCTTTTGATCATGTCTAGATTCCTACCCCAACCGGGTGTTTGCACTTGCTGGTCTACTGCCTGGAACATTTCTCCTGCAGATATTTTTCACTTTCTGATTTCACGCAGGTTTCTACTAAAACTCTTGCTCTCTAGATAATAGCATGCCCTTCTGCTCCCTGCCAGGCGTTCTAATTTAAGTTTACTTTGAAACCTTTAGCACGATCTGAAATTATATATATCTTTTTACTGGTTAAGTTCTAACCCCTCCTCTCAGCTGCAGGCAAGTATTTACTGGGGGCTGTAGACACATCTCTCTCATTCTCACCCATCTCCAGTTTCCAGGACAGTGCCTAGAGTTCAGTAAATATTTGCTGGATTAACTGGATTTGATAGAGAAGTCCAGAGAGGAAGACCAGCATGGAAAGTTATCAATGTTGAAGTCATACCCAAGAAGTCAAGTCCAGAAAGTCAGCTAAAAAAGAATTTCCCAACTTCGAAAATGTGACAATATTTGGAAGTAGTGGAGAAGCAGGTGGAGCATTTTAGTACAGCTCTTAATTCAGTGTCTTCCAAAAAGACTGGATTTCCTGTCCATTTCTTCAATGCATTCAACTGATGTAAACACAATTTCCAACAGTGTCTGGTGTAGACACTAGACAAAAATATGTGAAATATATATAATTGTGACAAAAAAAGGAATATGTATTTGGTCTCTGCCTCTGGTTCCCGGTACAGTGCTGCTAAAACCCTTGGTCTTTCTGAGTGATGGAGGTAAGGGGAGTATCTTCTGTTATTCATAACAAACCCCTTTCAACCTTACCTGAGTTTATGCTAATGAGGTGATTCCTGGTGGCTGGGGACTGGCTGCCAGAGGAACCAGCCAGGTGAACAGAGGATTAAAAGTTTCAGCCCCACTCCCCAACTCTGAGGAGGGAAGAAGAGGACAATGATTTAATCAATCATGCCTACATAAGGAAGCCTCCATGAAAACCCTAAACAATGGGTTCAGAGAGCTTCCAGGATGGCAAACACATCAGGGTGCTGTGAGGGAGGGCGGCACCCCAAAGGGCCTGGAAGCTCCACACCCCTTCCCATACCTGGCCTATGCACCTCTTCCATTGGGTTGGTCCTGAGTTGTATCCTTTACAATAAACTAGTAAACATAATGAATTGTTTTCCTGAGTTCTGTGAGCCATTCCAGCAAATTATCAAACCTAAGGAGGGTGTTTTATAAACTACTGAGTTGCTTAACCAACTCAGAGAGAAGTACAGGTGACAACCTGGGGACTTGTAATTGGCATGTGAAGTGGGAGGGCGGTCTTGAAGGACTGAGCCCCTTAACCTGCGGGGTCTAACTTCAGGTCGTTAATGCCAGAATTGAAGTGAATTATTAGACATCCAGTGGGTGTCTGGAGAGAAGCGGAGAATTGCTTGGTGTGGAAAATCTACACAGTTGGTGTCAGAAATGTTTTGTGAGTGTAGAGGAAACAGTTTTTTCACTTAGAACAACTTCAGGGTTGACATTTCTGCAAATAAAAACCTTTACTTGGGGAGGGAGGGGTATAGGAAAGCAGGAAGGCATGGGAAGGTGTCAGGCCCTGTACTAGGGGCTTTACCTTCAATCTCTCATTGAGTATCTCACCTCAACCCACAAAATCAGCATCCTTTCATTTTTACACATGAGAAAGCTAGATCAACTGAGGTTTGGAACATAAACCCAGGTCTGTTGAACTCCACAGCCCGTGCTCCTAATTAATACGCCCCATCAGCTGGGTAAGAATCAGGCCTGGACCAGGAACCAGGAATGTCAACAAAGAAGCAAGCAAGACAAGACCTTGCCAGACATCAGGGAGAAAGCATCCATTCCACAAAAATATATACACCATTCCAAGACAAAACCTTGCCAAGACAAAAACCCTTCTGTTCAGAACGACTGAAATACACAGATGCAACACGCATTATAATTATAAATGATTGACTCCGAGAGCTGAAAGTAACCATGGAGATTGCTCAGTCCCACCCCTTTACTGGAAAGATGAAGAGACCAACCCTTAGAGCCCAGAGTCCCATGATTAGAAAGAGAAGATGAACCCTGTCTTCCTTCTGTCCTTGGTACCTATTCAGTGTGCAGAGCCAAGTATTTTCAGCTCCTTCAAAAAACTGGATAATTTTGCTATATTTTTAAAAAAAACAGATAGTGATCCTGTCTTATCACACTACTATAGAGGCAAAAATAATTCAATTATTAAAATACAATAATTGAATTGCTGTCTTGTGGGATGCCATGACATACGATGGGGCACTGACTGACTCACCATAGTCATCAGTGAGCTGGACTCTGCCAAGGGGGAAATGGTGAGAGACAGGGAGTTTTAACTCTTTCTAGTGCTCATGAATCAACAGAGCATCAGAAACTTGCAACCGGTTATGAGTTCCTAAGAGTCATGTTCCTCTAACAAAAATAGAAAACCAACAAGATTACCAAGGAATAAACGAACAAAAGCCTTAATGAAGGAGTCTCGTCATTAGGCTGCAGGTCTGAGTAATAGGTTTAGGTCCTGGTGCAATCCTGTAGTTCTCAAATCACAGGCAACAAGTTATTTTATGTACCTGCCTCTTTATCTAGTAAAACATTCCAAAGTATCTCAACTTAGTTCCAATCTTTCAACATCACAGCCTACTTATCAACCTGGGTTACTTTGAATTTCAACTGAAGAAACAAAACCTGAGTTACTAAAATGATCATTATTGGCACTGAGGTCTATGTAAAGTCAATCTTTGCTCTCAGTCACTGAGAAGGTGAATTTTCATTTTTCTTATATAAAAATGTCTATTGTATCTTCATCATTGCACTTATAACTCTGTGGTAGTTTCTGTGACATCAAATTAGCAATATGGATGACAGCAGTTTTTCCCAATTACTTTCCTGCTTGGAATGTTATTCTGGTTTTGTTTTTCTTTTAAATTATTTTTTCAAGTAGAGACAGGGTCTCGCTATGTTGTCCAGGCTGGTCTCAAACTCCTGGGCTCAAGTGATCCACCTGCCTGGCCTCCCAAAGTGCTGAGATTACACAGGTGATCCACCATGCCCGGCCTGGAATGTTAAAGTTAAACAGCTCAGATTCATTTGATTTTTACTGTCAGAGTATGGTAAACTAAGCAAAATCTATCAGAAAGTGAATACACCCCTGGGTCTCCTGATTTTCACACTCTTAGCTCAAGGACAATGCAGACATTTTAAATGTCATGGATAATTAGGCAGCCTCTTTACAAATAAGATTTCTTGCTCTGATAGAATCACAAAGTTTGCCAGTCTCAGGAATAGACATATTCATTAGGAAGTGATCAAATGTAAAATATTTGTTCTGGAAAAAAAAAGGCAGGTGAAGTGGTAGGCAGGATGTAAGCCCAGCAATGAGGTGACTAGGTTCTTGACCTAGTTCTAATTGATTCCAGTGAAGTCGCTTGATTTTTGTTTTCTCAACTTAGGACCCAGAAGACACTCCCTGGCTCCTAAAATCCCCTTCTACCTCAACTATAGATAGACATATTCAATTGAAACAAAATGTTTTGCAGGTAACTTGAACTTTCAACTAGGCATCCACAGCTTTTCTTCTTTCTAAGACTGATTTTAAGACAGGTCAGGGCTATCCATAGACCTGCTGCTGGAAAAGGTTCGCCAATAAATAAAACATCAACAAATACCAGACATAAGCTGAGAAGTTTGTGATCAAAAAAGATCTCGAATTTCCCTACTGGTATATATCATGTCACCAAAACATGTAGCAAATACATGCAATTTTTAAGTCAATTCTGATACAGCATATAAAACAGTGACTTCTATAGACATTAGGGTAAGTACTAAAACATGACCCTTTCCTCTCAAAGAAGAGGTGGGTAATAACACACTCATGAAGCCAGCTCACTGAACTCAAAGAAAATGTATCGATAAAAAGTTATCAAACCTCAAGAATCTTTTAAAAAGCAATAGACTATAGAATGCTATACCATAAGCATCTTGACTCAATCATATTTTTTATCCTCCACCATATCCATCAGTGTGTTGGCAGTTACATAAGGTTTATTGAGTTGTCGAGGTGCATAATTTAGAACTGTGGGACATAAACCAGTCCTCTACCAATGAATCAGCATCACCTGTCTGTCTTGAATTCTGTGAAGACTCTTCCAAGCCACAGGAGGTACATGCTTGGAACATTTCACCAGTACCAAGTTTTCCAACACCATAATGATATTACTTCATACATCTACCATTTGTAAAGATACAAGAGACTCAACAAAGAGCAGAAAGCACATAATAAGCTAAACACATCTTGAGAACCATTTCTCACCCTAAGGTCTCTATGGAGAAACAGGAGCTCCATCATGAACCTGCTTCATTTATGAAACTGGGTGAGGTTACAGCCCCCATTGATAAGTCTCCAGCTAAGATTCTACTCAGAGGAAGCTAAATTATTTAGGGCCATTTCCCAGACAAGAAGAATGATACAGGATACCGAAAATACCTTGAAAACACAGCGATCCTGCTGACCAGAAGTTCCATTTGTAACATACTTCTAAGAGTGGTGGCAGGAGCCCTGAGGGGGGACTAGGTTCTGCCCCCAGCCCCCATTCCAGCATTGATTGGCATATGACCTGTGTAAGCCATTTCACTTCACGAGTCTGGTCTGGAATCTGAAAAGGATGGCCTTTGTACAGAAGTTTCTTGGGTCAAATTTCCTGTACCTTTATTCTTCACGTGAATAGAGGGGAAAAGAAAGCAGTGTTTGTGGAAAAGCTAAAGTCCTCTGCCACTGAAACAGGAAATGAGCTAATGATACACAAGTGTGAGCGAGCATTCCACCCTGGGAGCTCATCATGAAGACTGAAGCAAAGGAGTTCCTGACTTGAGTGTATTCACTCAATCCATGGCCCCAGCCTCCTGGCACCATCCAAAGGCCACCATCCTCACTTCCCCTCAGTCTCCTCTGTCCTAAATCCTTGTAAACTAAGCCCTCTTCTTCTCGGTCCCACCCTGCCTGTGGGGACTGCCCAGACAGAGCTGGCGTCTCTGAGGAGGCTTGATTTGAGATGAACAAATGCTTCTGATTTTAAAAAGGACAGATTTGAGAACTTTTCCACAGGCAGGCTCTCCTGAAACTTCAGTTCTCATCCTGAATTTTAAAACCATAATGTGACATTTTAACATATGGCAAAGAGAGATGAATTTGAGATCGTTTCAAACTGCTTAAAAGATCTGCATTAAACACAGATTTCCATTATTACAGATCTAATAAGTCCTATTCTCATCTGGGCTATCAGCAACAGAGTAAGTAATTACCATTCAACTTGGGCCATTTCAGTCCATTAGCCCAATACTGATGACTCAGGAAAAGCTATACAGGAGAACCAAATGCTGATAAAAGATAAAATAGAATGGAAGAAAACGATGCTGCCTTATCCCGTTCTGCTACATCTATTGTAAGGAATCAATCAAAAATAAACAACTTGATGGAGTGATAAAGCCAAAAGTAAATATTAAAAGTAACAAATAGAGTTGTGGCCAGACAAAAGGAGAAGTAAAACGTCTCCCTGGCATCGCAGGTTTGGAAGACCCTTTGGTCCTCAGTGACAATGCCTACCTTTGTGCAAGGACTGGATGGAAATGCTAACAAACCTCTTCAAAGTGAAAAGCTTCAGTAAGTCAGGTATTCATTCAACACACTAGCCAGTAAGTAAGGCTCCATGCTAGGGGCTCTCAGTATAAATGTTAATGAGACATTATCCTCTTAATGAGAGATTGAAGATAACCATACCCAAACTGAGGGTATTTTCCACCAAATATAATTAGTTTTAAGTTCATCAGACTAAAATTTGTCTTTAATCTAGACTCTGAGTTATCAATTAGCCAACATTTGTTGATCTTGTGTTGTTACATCCTCGACACTTGGGGAAATGCAAAAATAATGATCATTGTGACTTGATAACAGTGTATGTTCAAGTTGGGGAGATGAGACAAATATACTTGAAAAAGGGAACACTGAGCATATATGGTTACATGCTAAATTGTGTAGCAGAGGTTACTGGTTCTAGAAGAAGTCAAAGAAAACAATGGAGCCTGGGCATGGTGGCTCACATCTGTAATCCCAGCACTTTGGAGGCTGAGACGGGTGGATCACAAGGTCAGGAGTTTAAGACCAGCCTGGCCAACAATTCTAGCTACTTGGGAGGCTGAGGCAGGACAATCATTTGAACCCGGGAGGTGGAGGTTACAGTGAGCCAAGATTGTGCCATTGCACTCCAGCCTGGGTGACAGGCTGGGAAGGTTTCAAGGAAGGGATACAGTGTGACATTGTGGCATCTCATGAGTGCTGGGTGCTCCAAGATGGTGAAGTGACCGGCATGGCCAGAGTAGAGGAAGGTGAGTGCAGAAAAGTTGTGGGAAAAGGGGTAGAGTTTGGGTAGATCACAAAGGACGGATGAGTCAGAGACGGTCAGAGGTGGCAGGAATTGAGTTCGGAAGTGATGGCTGTGTGGGTTAAGTAGGAAAGAGGCAAGATGGGCAAGGCGTCCAGTCTGGGAAATGAGCTCTATTGACAGACACTAGAAGACAGAAGAAAATACCATTTGAAGAGGTGAGATGAGGAGTTTGTTTTTGATAGAAACTCAGTCTGGAAGGCATCTATGAGGCCAGCTCATGGACTCCTCCAGTTGGATGCCTGAGTGCAGCACACTGAGCTGAGGTGATAGAGAACAGCAATAGACATGTCTAAGCAGCAGTGAAAGACGGAACAGGAGTGCCGGTGGGGAGAAGATTGCAGACAGAGGCTGGGGAGTTTGCTCCGCACGGGTGAAAACTTAGACTGGGTACACAGTGAGATCAGGGGAGGAAGGTCGGGCGGCAGAGAGGAACAAAGGACTGCAGGCTGGGGCCTGAGCTCAGAGAGGAGGTGAGCTGGGAAGGCATGGGAGATGAGGCTGCCAGTGGGTGCAGCAGGAGAGCCAGGACAGTGCCACGAGACCCAAGACAGAAGGGTTGCAGGAAGGCGGGGTTGTGTGACACCAAAAGCACTGACTTGCTCCAGGGAAGCCTCCTGGGCTCCTCCATCCCAGGTCCACTCCTAGCCATGCCTTCGCTCACCTGCATGCCATGTGCTCAGCTCACCTTCTCTTTTCTAGCTGTCACCACGCTCCCCTATCTGTGTCCTTCATATCTTCTCTCTCTTTACAAAGTTGGGTGCAGGCTCCCCCCTCCTACCTCTCCACACCCCCACCAAAATATCCAGGAACAAGTACCCAAATCCCTGTTTGGAACATGCACACAGCTAAGGCTGCTTCTAAACCTCCTTCCCGGAAACCTTTCTGAGATCCCTGTGTAGACACGAGTCCCTCTGTCTTGCCTTGTCTTAGAAATCTGCCCAGGCACATCGACCTCAGTGTAGATTCTGACCTCAGCCAGCCAAACCCACAGCACCCTGGGACCACTAGCCCAGGTCCTCAGTCTTCCATGCAGCCCAGGTGTGTCTTTATGCAGCAGACAAAAGCTGCCTGGAGTGAATTAAATGTTAATATAGTCATTTGCAATTGCAAATGCCTAGGAAAGGACAGACTAGGCACACAGATGACTGCAGGAGAAACCAAAAGAGTGACAAGAAAACAGTGACAAAGAAGGGTCTGCAGATTGAGTTAATCAAGGCAGGATTTGGAAGACAACATCTTGAAAAGTTGAGCCTGGCTGCAAGCCCAGAAGAGAGACAAGCGGAAAGATTCCTGGGCATGGGGCCCAAGGAGCGTTCAGCACGCGTTTGAGGTGTCAGGGAGATGCCTGGAGAACAGTTGTAGCCTCGATTTATGGGCAACGCCTGAAACCAGCCAGAGGAGGCCGATTCTTTCAGGGTTCAGGATTCGGGGAGAGAAGACTTGGCCCAGTGTAGACCCAAGGTGAGGCTGACTACTGACGCATGAGGCCTGTCTTTGGCGTGACAAAGTTAAGCCATGACGCGAAGTCGTTTCAACTTGTCTGGTCTACATCCCCAGATTCTTCACCAGAGTGATTCCTTGATTTCACAGTAACTGGGTGTGATATTGCTGATACCATTTTTCATCTTTTACATGGCAGAGAACAAAGACTGCAGGCAGACACAGAGAGCCTCTGGCTCAGAGGGGCCCTGGCATTTAACTGCCTTCTCACTGAAATGCTAGAGATCACATATTCGAACCAAAAGCACTAAGATTTTAAATAAAACAGTTTGTATTAAGGAAGACTTTGAACAGAAAAAGGGCTCATGAGAGACAGATTGCTGTGAGAAAAAGGTAGCCCTCCAGAAGCGTGCTATTTTAAATGGTCTTTATACATGCTTTCTCTTTCTCTCCGCCTAGAATGTTCTTCCTTCCCCGTCCTCTCCCTGCTTCACCTCCTCACTTTGCTCTGATCTGTGTCATGGCTATTTCTGCTCAGTGTTATATTGAGAATGACTGGTCCCATCTGTCCCCTTCTCACATATAACCTCTTCAAGACTCGCTTTCATCTTTGTAACACAGCACCTATGCGCGGTACATAACTGGTTCTTGGTATATACAGCCCAATAAGTAAGTCAAGATCCAAGTAAGCGAGGGGGTGAGCTACAGGCAACCTGAGTCCCTGCTGCCCCATGACCCGGCCTCCTTTCCCACCTCTGGTGAGTCTGCTCGCTCCATCATGTGAGGCTTTGGGCCCTAGCTTCTTAGAAGTTCACTGCAACTTCCAACCCCAATACCAAGTAGAGCCATTTCTTTCGCCCCCTTAAGCCTGAGTTCTAAGTCCATCTTTTATATTTTAGGTCGAAGATAATATTCCCTCCATTACTAGACTAAGTGGCACATTCCCTGACCTCTGCCCCTCTGCTAATACTTTGCAACCAGCCAGAGTTCCAAGCTACAAACCTGTGTCATCTTTGCCTCTCCTCCCCAGCCCCGCTGCCTCCACTGACCACAGCTGGACTCTTCCACTCAGTCTTCAGAGGCAACCCCAGAATGAAGTCCAGCAGTCATGTCGTTCCTACTAGCCCTGACTCTTCTGGTCTTTGCAGCCCCTCCCACCCCATCAGCACCTCCAAGTCCTCCTAAATGGCATTCCTTTGCTGTTCTGGAATCCATGAGCTCCTGTAGCAGCCCAGCATCAACTCCTATGTGGGGTGACACAAGCCACCCCATACCCCCATGCCCAGACCCCACTGCCTTCGTCCCTGTCACTCTCTTTTCAGACACTGGGGTGGCAGAATCATGCATCTGTAGCTCTGCCACCTGCCATTTCTGACCCCAGCCACAGTGGTGGCTCCTCCTAGTCCATGTGGAAATCTGGGAGGGAGTATATTAGTTTCTATCTTTTATTGTCATTACTATGATATATGGGATATTACCTGTACACACCCATCTCACAACCTAAATTCCTCTGTTCCATTGCCTACTTCAGATACTTCTGACTTCAGGTACTGCATTCTCTCATCTATTAAGAGACACATAAACAGCTTATAACAATACACGAGAAATGCATGAGCAAATCTAAACAATAGGTGTAATACTTTCTGATTTCAAGTAGTTATTAACAGAATTAGAATGCTATTCTAATGACTGATTCTTTGCACAGATTCCACTAGCGGCCAAACAAATTGCAAAGACATTTTAAAGATGATGTTCAGAGTGTTTTCACATGGTTGAGTCGATGATTTAGCTTTTTCCAGTAATACAATCTTTAGGTAATTAACTCGGTGAGTCCATCTCAGTCATTTGCTGTGGACGCCTGTGATATCAAATGCGCACCAACTTGGTCACTGAGGGAAGAACAATGAGGACAAACTAAAAAGTATATTTCTTCTTACATTTTACTCAGTAATAACAGTTAATTGATGTCTTACCAACAAAGATGTAAGGCCCTTGTTTTCTCTCACTGAAACTAAAAGATGAAAATTTCATCAGAATTCCTGCTACAAATCCAAGAAAATGTAGAGAGCGATTCATTTCCTTAAAGCTCTCTTTAAAAAAAAAAAAAAACTATAGTTTAAATTGGGACAGAGCTCTTAAAATGCTAGGTCTGTCAATACTGTTTTTCAAGGCTAGGGAGTGCAGAGGAACGAGAACAGACTAAGAGAAATGGCACATAGAAAAGAAAGACCAAGAATTTCTAAAACATATTCAAACTCACTCCCGACCACTGAGTTTTCTAACCAGACTACATCTGACCCAGCTTCTCTTTCTCTACTGTTGAGCAAATATTAAAGGTACAGGGGGAAAGTCAGTTGCAAGTTTTTAGCCTTCCCATCCATATGCCAAAAATAAAAGTAAAAATGAAAACGCTCTCAAAGGACCTTCAGCTGGCATGCATCTTCATGGTGAGAAACTGAATGCTTTCACCCTAGGATAAAGAACAAGAGGAGGATATCCACTCTCACCACTCCGATGCAAACATCATGCTGGGGATCCTAGCTAGCACAACAAGGTAAGAAAAGGAAATAAAATTCATTCATTGATTGCGAAGGAAGAAATAAAACTATGACTCTTCACAGAAGACATGATCATCTACGTCTTAATCCACTCAGCATGCTTGGACAGAATCTCACTTGTACAGAATGGATGGCTCATAAACAACAGTATAGTTGTCCCTCAGTTCCTGTAAGGGGTTGGTTCCAGAACCCGATAGGTAGCAAAATCTGAGGATGCCCAAGTCCCTGACATAAAATGGCACAGTATATGCATGTAACCTATGCTCATTCTTCCATATACTTTAAATCATCTCTAGATGACTTATATACAACGTGAGTGCTTTGCAAATGGTTGATACACTGCATTTTTGTGTTTTTGGTTTTTTTAATATTTTTGATCCAAGTTTGGTTAAATCCACTGACCTCAGATGATCTGCCTGTCTTGTCCTCCCAAAGTACTGGGATTATAGGCATGAGCCACCCCACCCAAGCTTTCTTGATATTTTCTATATAGACAATGCTTGCCTCCCTCCAAATTCATATGTAGAAACCTAACCTCCAATGTGATGATATGAGGAAGTGGTGGGGCCTTGGGAGATGATTAAGTCATGAGGGTGGAGCCCTTACTTATGTAATTAGTGCCGTTAGAAAAAGGAGCTCAGATCCCCGCAAGGGGTGGGCACAAGATCGGTATCTGAAAACAGAAGCGTGGTCAAATCCCAGCTGAGTCACTTACTAGCTACGTTACATTGAGCCAGTTGCTTCCTTCTCTGAGCTTCCTTTTCTTGAAATGAAAATGTAGTCTATCTGTAAAATAGACTACAAGTCATTACCATATAGGGTTTTTCCTACTAGATTTAAATGGTAGTGTTTAAATATCAAATCAATGCTATTTCTCTTTGAGTACTGATGAAGAACTCAAAGACATGGAGGGCCAAGAGTCATTTACTTTTCACAATTCTGGAGGCTGGAAAGTCCAAAACCAAGGCACCAGCAGATTCAGTGTCTGCTCAGGACCTGCTTTCTGATTCATAGATAGCTGTCTTCTCACAGTGTTCTCACATCACAGAAGGGAAAAGGCAGCTCTCTGGGCTCCTTTTTCTAAGGGCACTAATTACATACATAACGGTTCCACCCTCATGACTTAATCATCTCCCAAGGCCCCACCGCTTCCTGATATCATCACATTGCACGTTACGTTTCTTCATATGAATTTGGAGGAAGACAAGCATTGTCTATATAGAAAATATCAAGAAAGGCTGAGTGTGGTGGCTCATGTCTATAATCCCAGTAGTTTGGGAGGCCAAGACAGGCATATCACCTGAGGTCACGAGTTCGAGACTAGCTTGGCCAACATGGTGAAACCCTGTCTCTACTAAAAATACAAAAATTAGCCAGGTATGGTGGCACAGGACTGTAGTCCCAGCTACAGGCTGGGATTGTGCCATTGCACTCTAGCCTTGGTGACAAGAGCGAAACTCCATCTCAAAAAAAAAAAAAAAAAGAAAGAAAGAAAGAAAAAGAAAAAAGAAAATACCAAGGAAAGGGCAAAAAATTACTAGAACAAATAAGTGAGTTTAACAGGTCTCAGAATACAAGGTCAACATACAAAACTTACTAAAACAAATTGCTAAAAAATAAAAAAAAATTATTAAAAACAAATATGTAATAATGAATAGTTAGAAATTTTTCAATTTGTAAAGAATCATTTACAATAGCATCAGACAAAATGAAATGCTTCGGAATGAATATGCTTAAGATTCGTCTTTCCATTTTCTGAACAATGTTTTTGAATAACATTTTCATTTTATGAAATGAAATCTATCATTTTCTTTTATGGCTTCTGACTTTGTGTCTTATCTAAGAAGTAAGTGCCTAATGCAAGGTCACAGTGATTTTCTCCACTGTTTTCTTCATGAAGTTTGATGGTTTTATGTTTTACATCTAGGTCTATGATCCACTTTGAGTTAATTTCATATAGGGTACAAGATATGTAGTTCTAAAATAAGCAAACTAATACGTAAAAGTGGCAATAACACACAGGAAACTGAGAAACGGGCAAGAATCAGAGCACATGCTCACACAGCTGAGTATCCCTTCCTGTGAGCTTCCCTCAGTTAAGGCAATATTGTGCTTTCTTTATGAAGGAATGCAGGTTGATAACAATGCTAAGGTTTGGTCAGTGTTCCTATTGTGTAAGTTCTTCAGTTGGCCCGTTAGACTGATGACGGGGTGAGGGAGTACCAAGCATACCCACAGATCTGGAGTCTGCCTGTGTCTCTGCACATCACCACACTGAAGTCCTAGAAAGTTTCCAAAGACCTAGAAGTATTTGGAAAAGAGAGCTATCTCCTGCCAGCATGAGAGAAGATTATGAGGAAAATCACATAAACACAAAAGGACTTACAACATTCCCCTTATTAGGTTCCACCTCAAGTCCATATCTCACAGCCATCAATAACAGCTCAATCTTTTTATCCTCGATCTTTTTATCATGAACATCTATACATGCCTTAAAATCAACTGGCATTAGCTGTGACTGGAAATAGCAAATCAGGTGTATTGCTACATATTTTGCATGTTCAAGATGTCCTAGTCTTCCAGGTTTATGATTTACCCTAATGAACCCTGCATAGTCACTTCTCAGGAGTGTAGAAGAAAGGATTCCTGCATGGATGGGAGGTTGGGCTGCGTGAGCTCAGATCCCCGCAAGTTGTGGGCATAAGATCGGTATCCGAAAACAGAAGCGTGGTTGAATCCCAGCTGAGTCACTTACTAGCTACGTGACATTGGGCCAGTTGCTTCCTTCTCTGAGCTTCATTTTCTTGATCTGTAAAATAGACTACAAGTCATTACCATATAGGGTTTTTTCTACTAGATTTAAATGGTACTGTTTAAATATCAAATCAATGCTATTTCCTTCCTCCCTGCTTTCCAAAAACCGTATTTATGCACTCGAATTTTTTAAAACATTATTTGTGTCCCAGGCTGCCATATTCTGCATGGAGTGGAAGGAGAAACAGTGGCTGTGATGGAGATGTCCAGTGACATCTGAGCTGGCCAGAGATGGTACCATACCAGCAATGTGGAAGACCAGAATACTATAGGAATCTACAGAGAGAGAGATTGTTTATCAGACTGGTAATTCCACACATAAAATAACACAAAATTTTAGAACCAAGATTATTAAATAATGAAGTAATAGTAGCAGTTATCAGGTATGTGCCTGATGCTGTTTTAATGATTTTACATGTATTGACATATATGAATGCTCACAATTATCCTACGAGGTAGATGCTTTTATTATCCCCATTTTACAGATAGGAAAACTAAGACACAAGGAGCATAGGGACTTGCCCAAGGACACAAAGCTAGTAAGTAACATAGATGAGATTGCAGCCCAAACTGTTGGGTTCCAGAATCCCTACCGCCTCATAAAGATCAGACACAGTCAAGAAGTGCCATGCCCAAGTCCTAATAGAGCTTCTCCATTCCCGGCCACCCGTGGGCCCATCTTACATGCCCCATTTTTTAAAATAACATCAGGGTACAGGGTCTTCTAGGGCATTGGCAATATTTTTTCACTTAGGGGGAGGGGCAGCTACATGAGTTTCTATAATTACTAAGTTTTATGTACTCTTCTGTTTGTGCATCTCATAATGAGAGAAAATGGATCAGCATCCACACAGGGACCCAACTCTCCAGGCTTTTGACATTGTGGAAGTTCCACATCCAGCCATTCCTCATATGCACCTAAGACACAGCACAAAGGTTAGGATGTAGGGGAGCAAAAGATGCCAAGCACGCTCTTCCCCTGCCTCCTCTGCAGTCCTTTGAATTTGCATGCTAGAATTACTAGAGCAAAAGCTCAGCTAATCTCCTGGCTGGCGTGATTGTTATTATCATGCGGTGCACACATGCATATTCATCCAGACTTAAAGGGAAGAAATAAGCCTCCCTCATGGCACTGCTGATAAACAACCCCCCAAAATCTTTTTCCCTATACTCAAACCAAACACATTTGAAGCCTTGTCATACTTAAAAGTGATTTGCCCATAAGTCTTTTACATGTTAATAACATCATTCATTGAATATTTCATTCCCAAGATCATTATGTGATTGGTTTCCATGTAATTTTTGGTACAACAGAAATGGACAGAGCAATATCGGCTGCCTTTGGACACCAATCTCCATGTTAAAGCTCACATCGCTGACATCAGAACATGCAGAACTCAGCTGCAGCGGGAGCCTGGCCATGTTAGTCAAGTCCACTTGTTTCCAGACAAAACATTTTAATTCCTGGCATGGGAGAGGGGACATGGGGAGGCAGTGTTGGAAGAGAATGGAGAAGAGGGAGGGAGAGGGGAGAATGGAATAGGCATAATTAACCCAGAGCCAAGGTAGTTGGTTCTACACTTTGCTCCAGCTCTTGCAAACTGACTTGTCCATGTCACTGCATCTTCTTCTCATAGGTTGGGTGAATACAGCCAGTCGTTTTCTCAACCCTAGGAATACACTAGACCCATCCTGGCTCTCGAGCAGAGGGCCCGATTTAATTAGAGGTATGGGGGCATCAGTCCCAGATGATGCTAACATGTTTACAGGGT
This sequence comes from Sapajus apella, assembly GCF_009761245.1. NCBI lineage: Eukaryota > Metazoa > Chordata > Mammalia > Primates > Cebidae > Sapajus > Sapajus apella. The sequence continues at coordinate 2,338,691 of NW_022437090.1, read as the reverse complement.
TGAAATTCTGGGGTAAGTCCATGGGCTCTGCTGACAGATGTGGGCCAGGTAGGCCAAAATGCCTAGAAATGGGCAAAACCATCATCAAGCAAGAGTCCGCTGACATGGTGAAAATGTCGTCGGGCTATTAAAGTATGATCAAGTGAATGAGTGAGCTTGGGTAATGTAAGAGGCTGGAGGGGAAAATGCAGATCCCCAGCCCACAGAATGCATAGCTGAAGAATGAGACAAAGTCACTTGTCATATAATTCTCCAACACACAAACACATACATGCATACACACACATCCCCATACAAATGCTCATGCACACACACGTGCACACGTGCATAGTCATGCAAGCGCACACACACATATAAATGCACATACATACATATGCATGCACACACATACCCATGCAGTCATGTAAACACATAAACATGTAGTCATACAGATGCATACACATGCACACACATGAAAACACATACATGTTCACACTATCATACAAATGCATACAAGTGCATGCAGTTATGCAAACACATACAAACAAAAACACACATGCACATACACACCATTATGCCAAAATGCACTCCTGTACATTTCAACCTTTTACAGATAATTTCATTAATAACATTCTGAGTTCATTCCCCTCTGCTACCTAAATAACCAAAAGCTCCAAAACTTCTGAAGAAGTCTGTCACCAACACCATCACTACCACCCACCCACCCATCTACCTCATACCAACTGTCCTGGCTCTCCAGAGTGAAACTGGGATCACCCCTGCTCACACACCTCTGCCCTTACCAGCCGCGGGTTCATTCATTGCCTAAGGGTCCATCCTGTTCCCACACAGTCTTCGGCACCTTGTGCACTGGACATAGAGGTTTATGCCCAGACTCTGGAATCACCACCAGGTTCAAATTCCAGCGGTTCCATGGACCCACCTGGAATCCCAGACTAGTTTGCTTGGCTTCTCTGTGCCTTGGTTTCCTCCTCAGTAAGAGAGAGGTGATAAGGTAACTGATCACACAGTTATTTAACATGTCTTAAAACTGAGAATTGTGTTCGACACGTCGCAAGTATTTATTTGTCAGCAAGTATTTCACACTGCCCTTCCCCCCACTATCCCGAGAGGGACTCTGCAATGCCTCCAATTTGCAGATGGGGAAACTGAGGCTCAGATTCCAGCTACAATGTCCATGTGTATATTCCCCCTCTTACAAGACTATGTGTCCTGATTTAGGGGTTAGGACATAGACTCAGCCTACAAAGACAACATGGCTTTTTAGTTTCATTCAGAAACTGAAGCCACGTGTGCATAGGCTGCCACTCATTTTCTGTCAGGTGACCCAGGTCAGAACATGCTGCTGTCCCCTCTCCCCACTTGCCCTGGTCTTACCCCCTTGCTTGTCTTTAGTCTCCATTTGTCAGGAAACCATTAGAAATCAATAATCTAAAATTCTGTTTGAATGCAGTTCAAAAGTTCTGGTCTGGTCTGGGCTTGCGTTTTTAATAGGAAACCCGTTTTTTTGTTTTGTTTTGTTTTTTAAAAGAAAAGAATACAAGCACTTAGAGAAAGTAGCTATATTATTGGAGAGGAGAGTGGTTGTTCTTATTAAGCTTAATGCAAAACAAAGGCATTATATTGTAATGATATTAAGTCTAATTAGAAGCCAGCAGCTCAAAACATATAAAGCAAAAAGAAGGCCAGCTGCATTCTTCCAAGAGCGGATCTTCGCAACCTAGGCTGCACATTAGAATTACCTGGGGAGCCTTTTTAAAATATTAACATCTAGACTTCACCCTCCAAGATCCTGATTTAATTGGTCTAGGATGGAGCCCAGACATCAGTATGTTTTTTATAAGTTCCTCAGCTGATTTTTATGTACAGCCCAGGATTGAGGATGACTACTCTACAGGGAAAGGAAACTAACGGTTTTTTCTAAATCCTTCTATGTCATAGGCATTGTATTCTACTTTCAAATATCGTATATTACTAACTGTAAAGATAAAAATTCCATTTGGATTTGGGTGCAAGTATGTAATTCCAAGAGTTTTCTCATTCTCTATCATTGGGTTGCTGATTAAATATTTAATTTTTTCTTTGGCCTACTGGGGAGTCCTAGACAGGAAGGAAGGGGTCAAAACCAGCAGGAAGCCAACGAGCTTCCTGGAAGCTCAGGAAGCCAATGAGCACCATTTGTTTGCACTAAACAGCACTAGCCCGGAGAAACCCAGTCAGGAGCCAAGAGGAGGGATCTGGTGCCAGAATACACAACAGCCCCAGGCTGTATGCAGCCATGAAGGGATTTCTCACCTAGGAAGGATTTACAGGAAATTTAACAGGAACAATTTAATCAAGAAATGAGGTCAGGACGGATAAGACTAGGATTACATTAAACTGTGAATGGCAGGACTGGTGAGACTGATACCCGCTTATACCTTAGACTTGCTTTTCTCTTTAGGTCCAGTTGAAAGTACTGTTCTGTGATAAAAGGTTAGCTGTGTCAGTATGTTGTTTAAAAAGCAAGGCAGGATTTCTTAAGAGGAGAACAGAAAAGAAAAGCTTAAGAGAAGGACCTAAAGATTCAAGTACAAGATAAGACAGGCTAAGAGAATTTATTCTTACACTTGCAGGGCTGGGCCCAGAATTATTAGTGTCCCTTGTGGGCTCAATATCTGGAGACAGAAAGGCTGGTTCTAGAGGACACTCAGCAGGTTCAGCTGTGGGCTAGCGGCAGCCAACAATGCCGACTGGGGCCAAGGGCACGTGGGCCACACTGGTCTGTGCCCTGGTCCCAAGGGCTGTTTGTTGCCACACCAGCATCCAATGTCCATCTGGGTAGGGCCCGTGGCCCACTTGGAGAGTCTCACCCCAGCCACCCTCCCCTTTGATCATGCCTCTGGCTGCCACGTTATCCTTCCTTCACTCTTATCGATAAATTGACGGTCCTTTGATCTTGGCCATCATTAGCATGCAGTCAAATTCTGTTTCCACCCAATGCCATACTGATTTCATACTTCATCTTCCAACTTCCAGATATGTCCTTGCTTTATCTGATTTTCCAGTGTGGGGCAGAAACAGGAATTTTTCTCTACAAAGGCACAAGCTATGATGTCCTCCCAAGGTGAAGAGCAGAATGACCGGCTGATGTCAGTGAGGAGCGGCCTCTGGGCAGATGAAATGGGCCAAGCAATGGCAGCTGCTTAACAGTGGACGTACCAGTCCACACACTGGCCTCATTTCCTTCTCATACCAGCCCATGAGGTGGGTGCCGTTTATGAAGAGAAGACAATAGAAAGTGACCAGAGGTGTCTACTGTAGGTTCTTAGCACACTTTCTCCCAATCCGAGAGCATGGTCTGAGTCGGTGGGGGCTGCTATAACGAAATGCCACAGACTGAGTGGCTTATGAACAATACAAGAGTATTTCTCATGGTTCTGAGGCTGGAAGTAGAGACCTCTGGGGTCCCTTTCAGGTGGGCACCAAGGCTCTTGGTCCCATTCATGAGGGTTGCATTCTCGTGACAAATCACCTCCCAGAGCCCCACCTCCAAATACTAACCTAGGAATTTGCAGGTTAGGATTTCAACCTAGGATTTGGAGGGACGCAAACTTTCAGACAGGCCCCATGATATTCCATGAACACCCCTTCTACCCGACTGTCATGGCTGAGGGAGTGAGAGCTCCAGTGAGTTCTCCCACCTAAGACCTGTGTGGCCTTGGGCAAGCCACTTCACCTCTGTAAGCCTGGGTTTCCCCATCTACAAATGAGAGTAGTTTCAGTGCCTTCTTCTTAGGGAATCATGAGCACTAAATGAGATGGTGTATGTAAGACACATAGCTGCAAATTTCCCCTTTGCCATGGTTTGACAGGCCCTCTGGGTCTCCATGGTAGCCCCCACTGACAGGTGTCAGTCCTCTATCACCTGCCCCACTCAGCAGGGGGTGCCCATCAGTGCATCAGAACAGGCACCCCCAGAAATCAGAGGCTTTGAATTAAAGGAGAAGCACGTCAACACTCAATGGAGGGTAAATGCTCTTGGTGGTAGCGCTCAGGTTCTGGTGAGATCCCGCTCTGGGCTACCAATGGCCAAAACCCCATTTTGTCTTCCCATAGTGTAAGGAGAGACAGAGAGACATCTCTGGAGTCCCTTTTATAAGGGCACCAATCCCATTCATGAAGGGTCTGACCACTCACCAGACCTCCAAAGCCTTGATTCTGCAAGTACCCTAACCAAAATAAAAATAAATAAGAGCCTTGGCTCAGAGCAACAGGAATAACTCCAGCATGTGCTGCTGCAGACCGCTTCCCGGTCTCAGGCCAAACTCCATCACTTTGTTTATTCTTTCAAATCACCTCCCGTCACAAGTCCTATGGCCCTGCTTCAAAGTCCCACAGGCTGTGTCTCACAGGATCTAGGACAGGAGGGAAGCGGGGCCAGCATCCCGTGGGCACCTGCTGCCAGCCAAGCTCTGAACAGGACCATGCAGTGCGCTCTCGTGTTCAGACCTCCTGACCGCCCCGTAACAAGCGAGCAAAACCAGTGGTGCATTTCCATTTAAAAGGCAAAGTGTCAGAGGCTGGGAGAGATAGGGTCACTTGCCCAGGGCCCATGGCTGTCGGGAACGGGACGGGATTCACAAAGATCTATGCACTCCAGACCCGAACAGGCCATGGTCCTCTTCTAGTGAGCCACGGTCCCGTTCCATTGCTCCCCAGATGCAGACGCTGAGACCCAAGGAAGGTCAGCCTGGCTTCAGCTCTGCCCACAGATGCAGAATCCGGGTCTCCTGCATTCTTTCCGGCAAACCACATTCTCACTTCATCCACCTCTTCTTAACGAAAAGGACTTTCGGTATCACCATTTGTTGAGATTGTATAAAAGGAGGCTCTCCTAAGAGACCAAAGTGTTTCCCAGAATTGTTTAGAATAACAGCTTCATTTTTTTTCATCCTCTTCAAACCAACTGGTTAAAGCTGCATAAAACCTGCCCTACTTAAGAGTTTCTGTGAAAGGTTGGGCCTTTGCACGTGGTAAATCAAATTCAGCAGTGCTTGGGGACTCATCACCCAAGTACCTAATGAAGATAATCCATCAGCACCACAGCAACTTTATTGGGCCATTCCTGCCCAAGGAAATAGCAAAAACAGCCAGGGGGGGAAAAAAGCCACCAGGAATTAAATGGGGAAACAGATGATATTTAATTATATAAATATTCTCAGCAATGCTCTGAGGAATGGAATTATTGGCTTGCTGGGCAGCCCCTCATTGAACCAAGCGGCAAAGGAGATTTATACCACAGAGTTCATGTTTTCATTAGAATTCACACAGACCATATTTAGAAAGTGGATGTCTGGAAGCTTGATGATATTGTGTGTTCATAATCTGACGCTGTAATATGGTGGCTTTAAAAAGAGAAGGGGAGGCTCTTCCCTTATTCATTTGATATTTACATTTTATTAGTGTTATTATTTGGCATAATTAGAAAGAATTAGCAATGTTAATTAATGCTGCACTAATGCAGTCATAATTACTTCCATTTATTCTAGAACATAAGTGAATTTATAAATTTATTTATTTGGAACTCAATTGACTTCTTGGATTCACGTTTTTTAAAAATAAAATCTCGACTGAGCACAGTGGCTCATGTCTGTAATCCCAGCACTTTGGGAGCCCCAGGTGAGTGGATCATGAGGTCAGGAGTTCAGGACCAGCATGGTCACGATGGTGAAACCCCGTCTCTACTAAAAATACAAAAATTAGCCGGCCACAGCGTCAGGTGCCCGTAATCCCAGCTACTCAGAAGGCTGAGGCAGGAGTATCACTTGAATCCGGGTGGCAGGGGTTGCAGTAAGCAAAGATCAGGCCACTGCACTTCAGTCTAGGTGATAGAGTAAGACTCCATCATAAAAGAAAAAAAAAAAAAAAAAAAAAAGGAGAAAAACAAAGAAAGAAATCTCCTCTGTAGCACTGCAGAAGAAAAAGGTTATATACAGGACTTTCCTGCTAAATTCATGAAATGGAAAAATGAAATCATTTTAAGGATGTGCTATAGGTTCATCCTATCTATATTTCTAATCACCTGTTGGGGCTATATGATATCATTTTCAACCCACTTCCACTGTAATGAAGCTGAATTAAGTGGCCCAAGGACATTTTCAAATGGACTTCTTTGCACATCTTCAATTGACAAAGTGCAAAGAATGAAAAGAAGAAAATCACTTGATCTCAACACCCTGCTAAGAATTATATAGACCACTTTTCTAAAGGGTTTTAAAGATTTCACATTATAAAAGTATCTTCCTGGGGAAAACCAAAGGAAACATTATAAGCGTTTTCTTCCAAACTTAACAGTCAAAATTCCAGTAAGAACTAATATTCCAAAATTAGGAATGTATCTCAAAAACATAAAACCTGTAGGAACCACTTAAATGGGTTAGATATTTAGAGGTTGTTTTCTATCACTGTACCTCTTCATGACATATGGTCCACCCACCATTTAAATCTAAACAGCATGTTAAGATTTTTGCTGGAAATGAATATTTTTAAGAGATAATGCCAATCAAATTCTGCCTTACAAGGGGCAACCTCCTCCCCTCTCCCCACTGCAATACACAAAAAATTTACTTCACTAGAAATCTTTGTGAAGTGCTTTGACAGAGATGTTATCCTGCAATAAATTTCAATAAATTGAAGAAAATGTGTTTCTTTAAATGTATTCTATATTGAGTAAAATACTGTACTGCTGTGCATTTTTCTAAAAGGGAAAAAGCATCACAAGCTCGAGAAATAAGAAGTAAGCTCAAATATCCTGGTTTCCTCTCACTTGCCAACCTCAGCCACTCCCAGTTCTGGAGCTACTGCTGATATATTAACAATTCCTGAATGTCTGCCTCCAGTCCTGAGAGCACTCCTCATGTCCTCTCATGATAGTTATGGCAGACTCAACCCCCTCCCCCAGATCTGCACACACCACTCTCCACCCCGACCCAGTTCTGTCCCTTCTGTCAATGGATGGCCTCACGCAGGTGCCAAGGCAGGAAATCCACTTGCAGCATTCCCCAATCCCCACATCTGACCAATCAAAAATTCCTATGCACAGCATTTCTAGATTCCCCTGAAACCCACTCACTTCTCACCATTCTCACTACCACTAGCTTGGCCTGTCTGCTGTCATCCATCATCTGCTATCTGGTAATCTGCCTGTAACTCTCTCATCCATCTTCTATGATACTGTGAGAACAATCTTTCTAAAATCTAAATCAGATCATGCCATTTCACCCCTAAAAATCCTCCAATGGCAGTTGGTGAAATGCAAATCAAAATTACAATGAGATACCATTTCACACCCAGTAGGGTGGCTATAATCAAAAATACAGCAGCAAGTGCTGGGAGTGGATGTGGAAAAACTGGAGGTGGGCCTGTAAAACAGTGCACCTAGTTTGGAAGACAATGTGGAAGTTCCTCAGAATGGAAAAAGCAGAGTCACCATATGACCCAGCAATTCCATTCCTAGATATATACCTAAGAGAAAGGAAAACATGTCTACACAAAAACCTGTACACAAATGTTCATAGCATCATTACTCACAATAGACAAAAAGTACAAACAACCCAAATGTCCATCAACTGATGAACACATAAAATGTGGTGTCTCCATACAATTATGGTTATATCCATGCAATGGAAAATGACCAGTAATCAAGGGAGTGGGACACTGATGCAGGCATAACACAGATGAGCCCTGAAAACTTATGCTTTCATAAGTGAAAGAAGCCAAAAGACCACATATTATCTGATTCCACTTAAAGTATCGAAAATAGACAAATCTATAAACACAGAAAGTAGATTAGGGTGCCTATGGCTGGGAGAGTGTTGGGAAGAAGTGAGGAGTATCTGGTGAGAGGTATGGGGCCTTTTCTTGAGGTAATAGAAACATTTTAAAATTGACTGTGGTGATGGTTGCACAGCTGTGTGACTGCAGTAACATTCACTTGCTACAGTCTGAATGTTTATATTCTCTGAAAGTCCAGATATTGACATCTTTCCCCACAAAGTGATAGGAGGTGGAGCCTTAGGGAAGTATTAGTCAGTCATGAGGATGGGGCCCTGATGAATGGGATTAGTGCCCTTATAAAAGAGGCCCCTCCAGCATGTGAGGACACAGTGAGAAGGTGCCATCTATGAACCACAAAGTGGGTCCTCATCAGACACAAAATCTGCTGGCTCCTTGATCTTGGACTTCCCACCTCCAGAACTATAAGAAATATATCTCTGTTGCTTATAAGCCACCCGGTATATGGTATTTTGTTACAGTAGTCCAATGGAATAAGACACCATTGAATTGTACACATTAAATAGATGAATTATAGAGTATGTCAATACAGCTGTTATTAAAAGAAGGGGGATGGAGAGAGAGAAGGGAGGAAAGAGAAAGGGAGATGGGAAGAGAGAGAAAAAGAAGAGGGCAGGCAGAGAGAGGGGGAAGAGAGAGAGAGAGAGAGAGAGAGAGACCTATCAGAAGGTTGCAGGGTGTGAACCTTCTTTCAATCCTGATTTGAACAAAGTATAAATGAGGGAAATTTGACTCTGATTCTCATATTTGATATTAAAGAATTATTATTACATATTTTAGAGTGAAAAAAAACCTATGAGAACTTTCATTGGCCCTTAAAAAGTTGGAACCCCTAACATTGCCTACTAATAACCCAGCCCCCACTCGAGTCAGCTCCCACTATGCCGAGCCCCTCCAGCCATCTCCCACTATCCCCCCAAGCCCTTCCAGCCATCTCCCACTATCCCCCCAAGCCCTTCCAGCCATCTCCCACTATCCCCCCAAGCCCTTCCAGTCATCTTCCACTATCCCCAGAAGCCCTGTTGGCCATCTCCCACTATCCCAAGCCCTTCCAGCCATCTCCCACCATCCCCCCAAGCCCTTCCAGTCATCTTCCATTATCCCCAGAAGCCCTGTCGGCCATCTCCCACTATCCCAAGCCCTTCTGGCCATCTCCCACCATCCCAAGCTCTCCTCATGCATCCCCATCTCCAGAACTTGCTTCTGCCACAGTGATCTTTTTGAAAATTCTTTGAAAATGTCATGCTATTTTAGTTTCCCAAATTAACTGAGATATCAACCATATCAACCAATGATTATATTTGAGAAGACTAAGGCCCTCAAATCACACCATTAGAGAGTGAGAGAACTGGAGGCAGAGCCCAGGGTTCCTGAATCTCAGTCCAAATCCATTGCTAGCATCTTCTTTTCACACTTAAACTCAAATACCATACATCAAGGGAGTGATAACTAGATCTTCACTACCATGAATTTCCTTAAAAAATTAGAAACTACGTAAAATGGTTTATTTCCAGGCATACAGGCAGCACGATGCTGGACGGTGACTATGTAAGTAAACTAGAGCCACACAGAATTGGGTTTAAGTTTCAAATCAATGACCGTATTCACCACGCAGCCTTGTGAAAGCCACTCGACATTCCGAGTCTGTCTCCTTCTGGTACCATTGAGATGATGAAGAATAGAGGCCATTTAAACAAAAGCACAGCACAGTGCCAAGCACATAATAGATCTTCAATAAATGACAGATATTGTTATGGGTTCCCATGTTACTTTATTTACCATGTAAAGTCTGTTTTGATTATAGACTCGATTATGTAAAGAATCTAATTTCTAAAGAATGCAGCTTATCAGTACAAAACCAGAAGGAAGGAAGTACAACTACATGACTGGAAAATTCTATTCCATCACCACTGGTCAACCGAAGTGAATCAGCCTTCACGTTTCTCTGGTGGGGCAGGGGAGGAAGAATATGCCGATCTTGCAGAAACTATTTCCCACAGGGCACCCTAGCACCATGTCTCTATGTGCCCATATGAAAAGAAGAGATTCATTTCTATGCCATTTCATTTTACTTTTTTATTTTGAAAAATGTCAAACCTACGGAAACATTCAAACAATATAGCACTGAATACTGATATACTCCTCACCTAGACTCACCAAGAATTAATATCTTCTCAGGTCTTCTCTCTCTCTGTCTCTCTCTCACACACACATGTATACACACATGCTTTCCTTTTACCAAACTATTCAAAAGTGGGCTTAAGACCTTGTGAAAATTCACCCTACGTACTCCAACACTTATCTCTCAAGAATGAACACCTTCTCCCATCAAGCCACACCTTTAAAAAAAGGGAACACGAATTCAATACCATCATCCAACATACAGTCCATACTCAGATTTCCCCAATTGTCTCAAAAATGTCCTTTATAGCCATTTTGCTTGTGTTGATATGGAGCCCAACCAAGTTTCATTCATTGCAATTGGCTGTTATTTCTGCTTGGTTTCCCTAATCTGAAACAGTTCCTGCACTTGCCTCTGTACTTCATGACATTCTCCTTGGTGGCATCCAAGCCAGTTTTCCCTGGGACGTCAGGTATACCCCAACCCATCACATCAGGACTTCCACCATTAGTGACGCCAAACCTGACCACTTCATTAAGGTCATGACCAATATCTCCATTGCAAAAGCACAGAGAATACTGCACTAACATCAACAACCTCTCACTCAATAGTTTTCACATCCATCCTGAATCAGTTGATTACATTAAGGTTACAATACAAGTTTCCAATTCTCTAACTGCTTCTGTATTTGTTATCTAGCATTTTCCTATAAAGCAGAGCTCTCCCCTCCCCTCCTCCTGCCCAAGTCTCATCACTGTGGATTTATATGGGTTTTTTTAAATGTACTTATAATCCATGATCATTAATATTCTTTTTTGATGTTCCAACCATCCTGAGTTTGACTAGTGAGAGACCCTGCAAGCCAGTGTCCTGGCAAGCCCTCAGTGGTTCTTCCATACTTCCTTGCTTTCAGTGCAACAAAGGATCTGAGGCTTGCCGTTTCTCTCATGGTTTCTTCTAGTGGAAAGAGAAATTTAGAAACCAAGATCTGGGCATGAGAGATGCCCATAATGGCTGGGATGGCACCACTTCTAGGCTCTTTAGTTGATACAACTAGAACAGTGAGAGAGAGTGTGTGTTTTAACATGGGTTCATACTGATACTTTAAACTCAAATCCAATACCTCACATTCCTCATCTTTATGGCTCCTTCCACAGTGAAAATTTTGGTTTCCAACACGTCAATTCACTTAGTGGCTCATTTACTCTTTCCTAAATAAACACAAAATAGTTTCAGAATGTCATCAATATCCCTACCAACACAAGCCTACTAAAAAAAGTTCAGTAGTTCTTTATCCTTACGGTAGTCATTAGACTATATGTGGTGTGGTTATATTTTTTAAACCTAGGACTCTTGAAAGCTTCCAAGAAAAATTTTTTAACGATTCTGTTCATCATAAAATAAGCTTGTTCTCTTAAAATGTGAATACAAGGTAAAACCTATATATATATGTATGTGTGTGTGTGTGTGTGTATGTGTTGATATGTGTGTGTGTATATATAAACTATATCTATCTATATATATAGTTTAATATGTGTAATATGTGAACTATAATAATATAGTTTAATAGTTTGATATGTGTATGTGTGTGTGTTTGCGTATATACACACACATTCAATTTTACTGTACCTGTGGTACTTAGAGGTAATGTTAGGCTTCTGTGAATCAATATTAAAGAACATTTAAAAACTATAGTTCCTTTTTCCATAAAAACAATAAATCACTATTTCCAAGAAAAAAAATTAAAATCTTTTTCAATATATATATATAATTTTATTTAACTGATCTTCAAACAATTAATATATTTGATCTATATTTCAACATTATTTCATAAGAAAAAAGTAGAACTGTTTCATTTAAAATGGAAATTTATTATTCCTATAAAACACAAACATGTCCTTGAGGCTTCCATCTTACTGAAGCAGATTTGTATGCTACCTTGTTGGGTTGTCACCCCCGCTATAACCTTGGTAAAATCTGTAAGTATTTTTCACGGCTACTCTTCTGCAAGGCTCTCAAGCAAGCGTGTCCACCATACAGATTTAGTGACTGCGTATGACCATTTCCCATCCCTCAACAAGATCAGGCCTTAGCCACCCTTGCATTCTACTTTCAACAAATAAAACCTATATCATGTGTTAAGGAGCCCAGATTATTATTTCCTCTTGTCCACTACTATCTATGATGGTACAGATTCCTGAAGCCAAGACCACATTGGTTTCCATTTAAACTTTGACCACAAGGCATGAAGTACCAACACGAAAATTGTCAAATTTTGTCAGATACACCATTCTGTTTATTTCTGATGTTAAACATTTGGATAATTTTTAATTAGTGATATCAGAGAGACAGACATCCTAAACCCTGGATCCTAAATAAAAGGACTGAAATTGAGAATATGAACTCTGAAAACCAACTGCATGTTCTACTTCTAGAATATTCTTCTAAATCTGTTGTACTGCTTCCTCCTGGAGCATATTTAGTAACATAATAACACACACTTTATTATGAAGAACATGGAACGTGGAAGAGCAGCCAACGTACTTTATGGGCGTCTCAGACACTGGAAGACATCCTCACCTGTGCTATCTACCGCTGCTGTCACTTTGGGAAGTGACCAACATCAATATCCCTAACTTTCACCAAAAAAGATGACTAGTTGTCTACCTCACCCATTGATCTTATGCCACTGTCAGTCTTAAAATGGAAAAAAGAAGCTAGAAAGCTGTGCTGAAGAAAGACGCATTCTCCTCCTAGGATAAAGACGACCAAATGTGAGGGAGTAAAAATAGGTCGGGCGGACCAGCAGGGACAAGGAAGAAAGTATGTAGCACACACATGAGAAGAAGACAGGATGAGTCATCAGGAGGGAAATGAAGGTGGAAGGCATGAGGGAGAGAACAATTTACTGGAAGAAAGACAGGTGCCTTCTTTCCCCACCTCACGCCTCATCCACATGCTCGCACCAGACAATGTTCCAGCCATGCCAACGTCTCAGTCATCTGCTGCCTATCTTAATAATAAGACTCACTCATTTCACTTTTGTAATTGTGGTGAAAGACACCTAATATTAAATTTACCATCGTAACCATTTCTAAGTTATAGCTCAGTAGTGGTAAGCACTTTCACACTGAGGTATGATCAACCTCCAGCACTTTTTCATCTTGCAGAACTGAAACTCTGCATCCTTTAAACAACAGCTCATCATCCCCTCTTCCTCGGCCCCTGGAAATCACTGTTCTACTTTCTGTCTATGAATTGGACTACTCTAGGAACCTCAGCTAAGTGGAATTACATAGTCTTAGTTTCTTTGTGTCTGCCTTGTTTCTGATAGTATGATGTCCTCAAGGTTCATCCATGTTGTACCAAGTGACAGAATTTCCTTCCTTTTTAAGGCTGAATACTATTCCATTGCACAGAGAGACCACATTCTGTCTGCCCATTCACCTGTTGATGGGCACACGGAGTTATTGTGCGTACTACTGCTGTGAACACGAAGTACGCTTTACTCATTTTTAACAACCTCCTTCAGAATGGGCAGCATTTCCTCTTTCTTCATATGATTTTTGGGAAAAAAAAATACTTCTGTACTGAGCAAGAGATCCATAGAATCTAAAAAAAAAAAATGAAGTGAAATATTTGTTTCACTGATTCCCCAATGCACCTAGATACCAAGACCTGATTTAACTGAGGCTTCTAAATATCCATCCTGAAATCAGCCTTTCCCTGGGGCTCTTAATCGCCTTGTGATTCAGATCCAGTGACTCATCTTCCTGCCAAGGACACAAGGAATTGAGCAAAAAGAAACTGACACACAGTAGCTCTTGGTCTTAAAAATACCTCTTTATTACACATCCCCTCTGAGTCATAAAAACAAACTCCTTCTCTAGTAGATTTTACATTGGAGATATTTATACTTTTATGACTCATCCAATTTTATTTATATATACATATGTATACATATATGTGTCTATGTTTTGAGTTACACACATATAGATATTTTTGCACACAGAGAGTTCTGTTCTCTGCCTATACTTTTCAAGCTGAAGTACAATTTGCTGATTTTTCAAGGGGATTTTCCACTGCAAAACCACAAAAATATGTTCACAACTTAACTACGTGTGATAAAGTTGCCTGTGCAGTTAAGGAAGCATGTTTCAGAGTGAAGGTGTGTACACACTGAAATAAGAAACCATTTTAGAAGCACCCTCACTTTTCTCTAGAATAAAACAGACTCACAATAAATTGGCCATCATCAACAGGGGAAATAAGGGTCGGGTGGTGAGACATTGACATTCTAAAACTGTGCTAAACATTCCAAGTCACTTAAAAAGGCCAGGTAACCTTTTAAATGGCCTCGGCCTTTACTAAAGGGTGGAGACATGGCCTTCTCATCAAGTGGCACATGCAGAATAAGAAATAAGGTTGACAGGTTCATCTTCTCAGTCTAAATAATCTCACCACTGCTTTCCTCCAATGATTCTAAATTGTAGCCAAACTTGTGCCCTGACCCAACCCAAGGACTCAAGGCCTTTCCTTCTGCTAGAATGTTCTCTATTCCCAATCCCTTCCTGTCTAAATCCTGCCCACTAACTAAGCCTCCTCCAGAAGTCCTTCTTTTTTTTTCTTTTCTTTCCTTTTTCTTTTGAGACAGAATCTCTCTCACTCTGTCACCCAGGCTGGAGTGCAGTGGCGTGATATTGGCTCACCCCACCTCCCCAGGAAGGTGCAGCTCCTGGTGAGCTTGGCTTACCTCCACCTCCCTAGGAAGCCCTTCTTGATACCCTCCACAAGTAGGCTTGGTTCCTCCCTCCCCTAACCTCCTCATTTATGGATCCTAACTAGACAGAGTGCATGTCATGAATTATTACCATGCCTCATCCCCTCTCATCACCACCCACTGGACATACACATGCATGCACCAGCCTGGGCTCCATAAAATCAACACCAGTGGTGTCCAGGCAGGGACACGGGGCTGTCCACGCCACATGTTACTGATGTATAAAATGAGAGATCCCTGTCGTGATTCCCACTCCACGGGTTCAAGGACAGCAGAAACGATGCTGGAAAGGGATGCGACTGGGCAGTGCAGGGAAGAGACATGCAGGAGCTGAACAGAAAAGGTTGTGCTTTTAAATCCTGTGCACTTTCACACAATAGCTTCAGAACACAGGAGAGAACGGACTGGCTGTTTTCATATAAGTCAAATTACTGAGTCAGACAGAAAAACAAACTCACAGATATCTGTCAATCAAACTAGGCCATAATTGCTATGTGAGGCTGCTTTTTTGTTTGTTTCTGTAGATTCGAGGTCATATATTAACACATTAATTGGCATTTTGGTCATAATTATCATGTACTAAGCTGTTGATTACATGGTTGCATTTTGAAATTTTTAATTGGTTTGTTTCAATTGATAAAAGGTAATTTGTTTGGGGATGATGTTCAGAGTTATGTATTTAATATCAATGAATAGATAATTAATATAGTGTAGCAATAGTAAACAATGACTATGGTAATTATCATCAAAGTGCACATATTTGTACAAATATGACAGACTGATTTTCTTTCTCGAGTTGTGTTGGTCTCTGCTCTGAGCCGGTGCACTGAGTCACTTTATTCATAGATGTAATTAGCAACGCCTCTCTCATCCACTTCCTTTAATGTGAAAAGAGCTGAGAAGGCAGGACAAAGGACA
Source organism: Sapajus apella (assembly GCF_009761245.1). Taxonomy (NCBI): domain Eukaryota; kingdom Metazoa; phylum Chordata; class Mammalia; order Primates; family Cebidae; genus Sapajus; species Sapajus apella. The sequence goes on along the minus strand of NW_022437090.1, from coordinate 2,323,035 downwards.
TCCTAGAAGCCACAAGGCACTGTCCTTTTCCTCTTTGCAGATTACCCGCTTAGAACTTCTCCGCATTTTCAGTCAGCTCTTGGCATTCCTGGAGTTTCAACCGAAGCTTTATATTCAAGTTCCTGGGTCATTACGGCGCTTCTTTCCCCAACCCTACAGAGCAATTGCAATCCCAGTGTGAGAAAGCCTCCCTTGGTGGTTTAACTAAAGGCAGTAGGAAAAAACAGCACTTACCATCAACTATTTGTAAATTGACAGATTAAAAAAATATCAGTGTTTATAAAATCTGCTCACCAACCAAAAAAAAAAAAATCCCTTCTCATGAAAAATAGACACGAACACTATAAGCTCCATTTGAAAAGTTGCTGTGTTACAGACTGAGGCTTCCCTTGTAGCCTGGGACCCTGTCACCATCTCCCACCTGGTCCCAGAAATACACGGAACACCCCAGAGAGGGACAGGGCAAGAGCAGACAGCCGCCTGGGGCCCCCGACTCATGGGTGCTGAAGAGGTTCTTCCTGTGCCTCAAATGCCCCTGCCCTGCCGTTCCTGACCTTTTCTCTGCCTCCGCTTCCCCATCTGGGCACAGGGTAGGAATTCAAAGGCAGCTGTATCTCCAGAAGAAAGAAATGACTCTGTTCACTGATGCCATCCTGTCTTCCTCTCTCAGCCTCCTCAGAGCAGAGGAAGGGGTGGGCTGCCCCCTCCTCAGCACCCAGCTCCCAGAATAAAGCATACAACACAGGCTTGCCAGGATGCCCAAAACTGGGACTCACAAGGTCAAAGTAAAATAGATGAGCCAACATGAGTCAACTCCTAGCTTAATAAACCTAAAGACTGGGGCAAGGGGATACAACACAACTGGGCAGACACAGAGGGAGATGTAGAAAAGCAAGTGGGGGGGGGCGTGATCTATAACTCTTGCTTAATTTATATGAAATGGTAGTCAGGCTTGGAGATCAATAGCATCATCTGAAAAGGAAGAAGACAAAACCAACATATGGTTTGTTTCATCTTAATCTAAAATGTATTTTTTTAGTATTTGCTAAACTTCTATAGAAATGTAAAATAGCTTGTTGTCTTGCATATATGGAAGTTCTTTTTTTTGGAAACCCAATTGATAGAAAGGCATGTCACCAGCCTTAAGTGACACAAGCTGCACAAACATAATCTCATTTGGACCTCACAACAGTCCTGACAAAGGAAGGAAGATGGGTGTTGTCATCCCATTGCAGAGATGTGGAAACTGAGGCTGAATGATCTGCCAGGAGTCATACTCCTAGGATGTGACAACGCCCGCCAGGGCACTACTGACGGGGAGCTCAAAGCGCTGTGGCCTACAGCACAAAAATAGTGTCCCTACTGCCACAAAGTGGTGCTTCTCAGGTATTAGTCATTTCCATACCACTTCTGTGGTTTCTGCCAACTGTGCTTTTATGTATCTCATGGAAACCTCTATACGTATATGCATCTATTTTCCAAAGAGAACTCCATACCACCACCATAAATGGACAGACAGTCTGTGACTGTCCACAGACAGAAGGCAGACACTCAAGAAATACAGTGAAAACCAAACAATGTTATTAAAACGTTAGCCTGCCCAATTTATGGGCCAGGCTTAGTGGCTCACGCCTGTAATCCCAGTACTTTGGGAGGCCTAGGTGAGTGGATCACCTGAGGTCAGGAGTTTGAGACCAGGCTGGCCAACATGGTGAAACCCCCTCTCTACTAAAAATACAAAAAATTGGCCAGGTGTGATGGCAGGTGCCTGTAATTCCAGCTGCTTGGGAGGCTGAGGCAGGAGAATCCATTGAGCCGAGATTGCACCATTGTACTTCAGCCTAGGTGACACAGCAAGATTCTGTCTCAAAAAAAAAAAAAAAAATTAACACCAATAAATACACTTGCCACATCCTCCACACCTCTCCTGGACTCATCAGAGTCTTCCTACCCTCTTCACTTCTGCATGTCTTTAATTACTTCTCAACAAGTTATGATTTTTCTTTTTTTTTTTTTTTTTTTGAGACAGGGTCTCACTCTGTCATCCAGGCTGGAGTGCAGTGATGCGATCTTGGCTCACTGCAGCCTTGACCTCCTGGGTTCAAGCGACCCTCCTGCTTTGGCCTCCCAATTGATTACTTTTTAACTATAACTGAATTCCTATTTTTTTTGTTTTTTTTTTTTTTGAGATGAAGTGTCACTCTGTTGCCCAGGCTGAAACACAGTGGTACAATCTCGGTTCACTGCAACCTCTGCCTCCCAGGTTCAAGAGATTCTCCTCCGTCAGCCTCCAGAGTGGCTGGGATTACAGACATGTGCTACCATGCCCGGCTAATATTTGTATTTTTAGTAGAGATGGGTTTTCACCATGTTGGCCAGGCTGGTCTCAAACTCCTGACCTCAAGTGATCCACCCACCACGGCCTCCAAAGTGCTGGGATTACAGGCGTGAGCCAAGGCACCCCGCCTAAATTCCTACTCCTCGTTTTTAAAAAAAGTTCTCCATTTCTCATTAAAAAACAAAACAAAACAAACCTATTCTGCCCTGACCCAAAAACAAAAACAAGGTTCATTATATGAAGGATACATTTTAACATACTTCTGAATGGATCACATTGGTGAAGAAGGTTCACCCCTTCCATCCCTGTGTTCCCAGAAATAGAGTATTTTTTGTAATTCTTATCTAAAAAGAGGTCTCTTTTTCCAGCTGCAGAGCTGAGTGGAGCCCTTTCTGCCCACTGCCTCCAAGTGCTCGTTTCGCCATGCTGGGGTCTGATGTCAGCCCCACGGCTGTGCCCGCAGTGGAGTCGCTTTGGACTGTGTCCAAGTGCACAGGTACTGGCAGCAACGCCTCAAACCAGGCAGCAACGCCTCAAACCAGGGGAGACTCACTTCCCTTTCCGTGCCTCTCAAGTCAGCTTGTCTCTCTCTGGAGTTTTGCATCACAGTCAGGAAAACGGTTGCTGTGGTCCAGGGTTTCTGCCCCACTCAGAGTTGAGGGACAGCGAACTCCCTGGAATGACAGTCCAGAATAACAGTGACCTGCTCATCTTGCCTCCCCAGGCCCTGGCATGTTTTGGGGGAGGGTTCCCCAGATGTTAGGAGAATGCAGGAATTTCCCAGGCAGCATAAGCTTCCCTGCCTGTCAGCTGATGGCTGAGGGCTCTTCAGTTTTAAATCCTTTCTGTGCAGATGGCCATGCCAAGAGCAGTGCCGGGGGTCAAGGGGCAGTAGACTTTCCCCAAGAACGCCCCCATGGCCCCTGCCTCCTGTTCTCATGCCCCGTGTGGTCCCTCCTACCCTGTACACGGTTGGTCTGTGTGACCCATAGAAGTGTAGTGTCACTTTCCAGGCAGGGTTATAAATACACTGTGACTCTCACTCACTCCTGGGCCACTCACCCTGGGGAAAGTCAGCTGTACACCGTGTTTTGAGGACATCATGGCAGCGGTGACCAGGCCTACAGGGTGAAGGCCTGGGGCCTCCTGCCAACAGCTGATGACTGATGACTAAGCCACTGCGGAAGCTAACCCTCCGCACCCATCTACATGCTCCCTAGGCTCGGTGGCCACCCCCGTTGCTGGGGTCAGAGATATATTCCCATCTTGCTCTGGGATGGATCGCTGGTTCCTCCAATCCAACACATGCAACACTGAGCATGTCACCTCCTCTTGGCCTGTTCCTTCTCATCTACTCCGCCTCAAACTTGAGGGCCCCTCAGACCCTCTCTCCCACTTGCCCCACAACCAGGCAGTGCCAGGCCCTGCTGGCATTCTGCTCTCTGTGTCTCTTACATCTGTCACCTGATTTCCACTCTCACTGCAAATGGCTCTCGTCTGCACCTGGGAAGGGCCTCTGCCAGTGACCTAACAAGGTCCCAGCTGGCGTCCCAGCTTCCAGAAACCATCCAGCACACGTCTGTGAGTAGCTTTTTAAAGAAGAGTGTAAACATGCCAAGACTCTACTTTAAAACTTTCAGTGGCTCCCTTTTGCAAGTAGGTTTTGCAAACCTTCCAGCAAGCCCTTCCACACTAAGATAAAGCCCCTCCTCGCCTTCCAGCCTGAATGCTATATTCAGCCCCTGCTCCAGGCCAGGGCTCCTAAGGAGGCTCAGACCAGCAAAGACCACGCCCAGAAAGTCTGATTTCATCATTCTGCAGCAGTATTTTTTTAATAACGCCTTCATTGAGATATAATTCACATACCATACAAGCAACCCATTTAAAGTATACAATCCAATGGTTTTTAGTCTATTCACGAAGTTGTACAACCACCGCCATATTCCATTTTACAACATTTTCATCACCCCCAAAGTACCTCTGTACCTACATTTGGCTCCCCCCATTTCCTCAAAATCCCCAGCCCTCAGCAGCCGCTCACCTGCTTCCTGTGCCTGTGGATTTCAGGTAGCAGCTGTTTGACTCACAGTTCTCTACTGATATGAGACCATCCCAAGGGAGAACCTCTGGCCAGACCAGACCTCACCCCGCTTTTGCTTACAGTTTCACCCTGCTGGGGATGTCTTTATTTCTGTGTTTAAAATTCTCCCCACACTACAAAGTACACTTCAAATACAACCTCTTCCATTAAACTTCCACTCTCCCTTCACTCCCTCACTTTACCCTAACATCAACCAAATAGCTAGGGTGAGAAAACCCAAGGCAAATATGGGTTCTTCCTTTATGACAACACCGTTCTTTGCTGCTCTAGGGTTATGTGGTCATGTTTGTTTTGTTCTGGTCCAAACCACACTCACCTGGACAGTAGGAACCATCTCTAACTCGCCTCTGAATCTGGAGTGACTACAATGCAGCGTCTTACATGTAGTAGGTACTGAAAATATATACTCCAAATACATCAAAATATGGTCCGTTTACAAATTTTCTCCACCGTTACAGATTTCAAACTGGAGGACACCCTCCCTTCCTCTCCACCCATATAAAATCCTTATTTTTTCCCTTAATAATAGTAATGATGAAACAATGATATTGAATAAGCTTTCAAGTTACAATACCATTATCATTACACACAGACACACATACTCACATACACACACAGACATGGGTGTACATATATCTGTATGTGTATATGTATAATTTTTAAATTTTCACCACAGTGAGCCAGGACAGTTATAACAAGCCAGGTACAATTATTAATCTACCATCATTCAGGAGGCACCATTTCTTAAACATTTCAAGGAAACCACTTGTCAACAATAACTGTTATACTGAAGGATTTTCAAAGCGAACAGGCCACATGGTGACATCATCAGAACGTATAAACATCAAAAGTACAAGAAGGCCACCCACCCTGCGGATGGAGGGCTCACAAACACGCCTCTTCAGAGGATACCTGCTTGTAGGACCAGGCAGTGTAAAATGAATTATGCAGGCAGCAAGCATCCTAAAAAATCCAGACGGTACATTCTTCAGGCTACAACACAGGCTTAATCAATAAGCGAGATGCTGCGTTAAAATGGATTAAACACACTTGAAAATCATATATAGGCATTTCACAAAGAGCCTTATTTAACCGAAATGTCTTATTTCATCCTTTATCAGTTGGTATTTCTTTTCCAATGCGAAGTTATTCTTCGTAGGAATTGTCTTATTCCTATTATTCATCATAAGGAAGGAAAAGCTGATCCCCGCACAGAACAGGTACTCTGATCAGATGGTTCTTGCCTCAGACTGCACGCCCTGCCTGTCCCTGGAGTTTGACTCAGCTCCACCAGTGAAAAATTAGACTTCATTTCAGTATGCTAATAGCAATCTCTCCAAAACAATGTAATCAAGGCCTCATGTGCACCTATAATTTCATCCTTGACATAAGCCTGACAGCTATTTATTGTCTGAAAGGAAAAGCAGGCAGAGGCAGGGGGAGGGGAAAGCAGACTCCTACATGTCCCCCTCCCAGCAAAACAAGCCCAGCAGCTCTATGTGTGAAGGCAGAGTCTTTGCAAAGTCCAAAAAAAAAAAAAAAATAGCAATAATCATGGGGTTTACATATGTCTTGTCTTAAGCAATCAAGGCACAGAGTTAACAGAGAAGCACAGTCAGATGTGCCAATCCCCCAACTGCCCACCTCTGATGAGCCAGCTGTGAGCCGCAATTGTCACATTATAATTTAGGCAAAGGGAAAAAAAAAAAGGCATCAGAATACACACTGGATCAACATAATTATTCACAGCAGGATGCTGCAGAATTAATTTAGCCAATCAGAATTATACTTGGGGGCTGGGCACATTGCAGAGATCAAGGAGAAAAAGCAGGGGAGAGGGAAGGGGGAGGAGGGGGAGCACTGTTTTCAACACCTTACCGGTATTTGGATAATCTGATCTTGAATATATTTTGAATACATGTACGTGCGATGTTGTTTCTTTTTCATCTATTTACAAACACCTATACAACACTCACGGTGTGCCAGTCACCCAGTCTAAGTGCTTCACAAATATTCACTTATGTCATCCTCATGGACTCTGAGGTAGGTTCTACTCTCACCCTGGTTTTAGGTGCTGAAACTCAGAGAGGTTCAAAAACATGCCAAGATCACACAGCTAGAAGGTGGCAGAGCCAAACACTGAACCCAGGCAGACTGGCTCCAGAGGCTATTAACAAGTGTAGTTTAAGAGTTCTCACTCCTAAACAAAGCAATTAGCAATATGAAGATGCACTGTGACTAACGATGCACACCAAACCTAGAACATGGCACCGGGATATGTCACCCCTCCTATGTTCCTTCATCCTGACTTTCCTAAAGATGGTGATAACCTGGCCCTGCTAAATCCAGTCACTACGCCATAGGGTTGTTCACTTCCCTGTCTGGGTATTGCTATCACCAGACTTCGCAAATGGGAAAAGCAAGCCACCATCCCGGGAGCCTCATGGGGCTCTGTGATTCACCACAGATCATCCTCAATGGGGGTGGCGTCTTGGTCTGCCCGCTTCTTGACACGGTCTCCCTATTGAAAAGCAGCAGACAAGAATCTGGAAAATCGATGAGAAAGAAAGAAAAAGCAGACTGCTCCAAGAATAAGAGTAAGAATAAGGTTTGAGGAAGAATTAGAGGTCACACTAAAATAACTTTTTGCCTGGGTTTGTATCTGCAGAGTCAGGTTTGCAATGGCATGAAATGGTGCTCGCCCTTCCCATGGGCACAGGGTAATTGGAAATGAAAGTGGCCCTCTTGCTTAGAATTCTGTCATGAGGGTAAATATCAGAGGAGCCAGAAGGTGTCCTGATTTCCCTGCAAAAGTTGGACTTCGGCTTGCATTTGCTGCTTCTGGTAACGGGGCAAATGACAGGGAGCGACCCGGGGTTTTATGTCTGGCAATAATGTTTGATCTATGCCATTGTCGATGAGAACTGTGATTTAATCCATAAGGATATAGAGCCTCGTGATGAAAGGGGAATAACGACAAATCCTGATTAACAATTGCTGTGACACTAAAGCAGGTTACCATAGTAACGGGGCTGAAATTATACAACAAACTGGGATGCCATACCAGGCAAATTACTCCATGAAGGGACCCTTTTCTGAAAGCATTTGGCTTTCTGTGTTCTCTTAAAATTAAGATGCCAGCATTTTACTTTCAACTGGTATTAGCTTCCCTCTCTTTTTTTCTAAACACTCCCTCTTCACTGGGTCTCGGGTAAAGTGAGAGATAAGTACTTGTGCACAGGAAATGCAGCAAACAATTAAGCACATTTCAGCTCCTCTATCCCCCTGAAAGAAGAGGACAAACCAAAATGATGGTGCAGGGAATCCTCCTTTCATCTCATTCTTTTGATAAAAATCAAATTTAATTCTTTGATTGAGGGAACTGGGAAGTCAAAGCATACCCCAGTGAAATGTTCTACTTCTCAATCCGTATAACAAAGTTCTCTACACTTATGCGGAAATGGAGCAAAATAAAGGGTCAGGGTGGGAACTGGGAAAGGGCAGGTGTTTCCTTTGTTCCAAAGGATGTTTAATTTTTAATTAGAATTTTTGGAAATAAAAACATGGTTTAAAATAATATTATTTTCCAATATTTACCCCAAATAATTTCAAAACCTAGGCGATATGTAAATCTGCAATGTAAAACACCACTTTCAAGCTATTATGGCTATTATCACAACTGACTTTGGCAGTCAACCTTTATAAAATATATCCTATCAAACAGTCTAGGAAAAATCTACTGCATTGAAGCATCATACTCAATGTCTTTTTTCAATTGCAGAGGAATATAAAGGGATATTAAAAACAAATAGAAATCAGAGGTCTAAGTAACCTCCTACAGGTAGTAAAGATTGGAAGGAAGGTTAAAGAAATTTAGACACTGCAGATATTTAATATTCCTCCTTCCAGGAGAAGGGGAAAAAAATCAGAACATCACCTTTGTCAGAAACGCTACAGCTCTGGAAAGCACGTCTCCCTAGAGACTGAGCCATGGCTTCCCATTTAAATCACTGAAGGGCAGTGCAGCCTAGAGGACAGAACATGGATTTAGAACAAAAGCCCTCAGGAGCCATCTCCATCATCTGCCACCTTCTGGGTCTTGGTTTCCTCACCTGGGAAATGGGAATCATAATATCTACCTCATTGGCCTACAGAAGTTTCTGAGACAACTAGGAAAACACTGTACATAAAAATACAATATATAAAAATACAAATCCTGAAAATTAGGAGGGTATTGATCGTTAAGTAACTGCGAAATCTCATGATCCAGTTATCAACACTGACTGCCTACTACCAGCCAGGCACAATGCAACCATGGTAACCCTAGAACACCATTTGCACCTGGCAAAAAAACCTGCTGCCTAGTTTTGTCTCTAGAAAATTCTTATGGGCACTTTATGACAGGTCAAAACAAGAAAGTAAACTAAATTTAAAGGGAAAAAAAAAAGCAGGCATTTGTCAAGGGGTGTTCCTTCACTCTGGCCCCATTTACTGGTATATCTTTCAGAGGTCTACAACAGCATTGACAGCTTTAAAATGAGGATACAAATTAATGTGCACAGCAGAAGTCAGGAGGTTGGGATATGAATCCATACACGCCTAGCTCTAAGGCTTCTTTGTGTTCTCTGAGTGTGTTTCTTTGTCTCTGCCATAACTATCCCTGCACTTCCATGTGTCTGGATGAAAGTGGGAGGGGAGATGGCTGGGCCTGTGTGGGGGACAATGCATGCCTTGGGCATTGCAGTGGGTTTTCCTTTCCAGTGCCAGACACCTTGGGTTCAACCTCAGCTCATCCTTGATCAGTTGTGTGCTATCACACAACTCATGGAAACTTCTCCAGGTCTGCTTCCTCACCTATGAAATGGAAAAATGGCAGTTGCACAGGCCTCCCAAAGATGATGTGAGGATTGTAAGGCATGAAGGGCAAGACGCAGAACCAGGCCTGGCACAGGGTAAGCACTCAATAAACGTCCACTCCCACTTCTGTGGGTGTTCAGAACTATGCTGGTGACCAGTGGATGGCAGATGGATTTCCTTTGGTCAACGAAGGGTTTGCTGGATTTGAGTGCCTTTGGACAGGACAGGCCCTCCACAACTCACTTCATCTGCCCACCACCTCTTCTTATGTTACGGCATTACCTGCACAGCCCCCAAAAAGGACTTCCATGTGCCAGCCTTGCCTATATTCACCTTCAGGTGTGTGGTTCGTTCTGTCTGTCTCTCAATCTGATTTTTTTTTTATTACTGTGAAGTCCCTGTGTGTGTCCACTTCTGTGATCGTTCTCTTTCTGTCTCTTTTTCATCCTCAGCCACTCTTAGTTTCCATTTTTGGTTATTAGATAGATTTATGATCCTGTTCTTATTTAGAGCAAAGTAGAATATACTTCTCTCTTAAAGAAATTAAATTTCTTTTTACTCAGTTGATATTGACTCATTTTTCCTGTGCACTGATGACTTCTGATAGAAAAAGTGCTCTCTCCATCCCTGCTGCAGAAAAATCCAAATTATAAAATAGAAAAACTAAGAAATTATGTGTATTACAAAACAGTTCATGTAGGGATTGTATGTTTGTTCATCTGCTTGTAATATAAGTCCCTTGATATGCTAAAATGTGCATTTATTACAGACCATCAAATTCCAAATCTGATAGATCAAAGTAAAGCTAAGCATTAAGGGCAAATGCTTGAAATGTAAAAATGAATAAAAAATAAAAACAGGAAATGTTTGTAGAGCTATGCAAATGACGGGACTCAGAACATGCTACCACAAAATATGGCACCTTGGCATTCAAGAAGACAGCAGAAGTAGGAAGGCTTTCCCTCTCTATGCCCTTTTCCTGCCCTTCTCCCCTGTGGGAGGTCATCAGACCCTCACTGAAGAAGCGTTCTCCCTATACTTGGAGGAAAGGAACATCCTTATCTCTGAACACACAGGGACACGGAAGAATCTGAACCAACAGGCCTTGCTAAGTGCCCCCCGATTTATCACCATCAGCTCACTTCCACTTTGTCTAAGCATACCACACTTCTCCACCTCTGTCTGCTCTTCATTAAACCTAGGCATAAAATACACAGGTTTCCCTGTTTCTCTGGGTCTTCATTTCGGAAGGCTCCCATATCGCAGAAAACTTGCATTAAATGCATGTGTATACTTTTCTCCTGTTCATCTGTTTTTTGTTATAGATGTCTCAGCCATGAACCTAACGATTTGTAAGGATAGAAATCTTCTCTTCCTTACACAAATAAAATATGGGCACTTTACTCGCCATGTTCAGGAATACAATCCTTCTAGACTTCTTACACTCAGGGCAATACCTGTGCCACGCCAAGGCTCCAAAATGCTGTTTTAAAAATAATCAGTATTCACAATAGCAAGGATATAGAAATAACCTCAATGTCAATCAACAGATGACTGGATAAGGAAAATGTGGTATGCATACACACACACACACACACACACACACACACACACACACACAGTGGAATACTACTCAGCCATAAAAAAAAGAATGATATCAAGCAATATGAATGGAACTGGAAGCTATTATCTTAAGTGAAATAACTCAGAAACAAAGTAAAATACTGTATGGTCTCACGAATTAGTGGCAGCCAAATAATGTGTACACATGGGCATCGAGAGTGGACAGATGTCAGAGACTCGCCAGGGTGGGAGTGGTATGAGGGATGAGAAATTACTCAATGGGGGCTGGGCGCGCGTGGCTCAAGCCTGTAATCCCAGCACTTTGTGAGGCTGAGGTATGTGGATCTCGAGGTCAAGAGATCAAGACCATCTTGGTCAACATAGTGAAACCCTGTCTCTACTAAAAATACAAAAATTAGCTGGGCATGGTGGCGCGCGCCTGTAGTCCCAGCTACTCAGGAGGCTGGGGCAGGAGAATTGCTTGAACCCAGGAGGCGGAGGTTGCGGTGGGCTGAGATCGCGCCATTGCACTCCAGCCTGGGTAACAAGAGTGAAATTCCATCTCAGGGAAAAAAAGAAAAAAAAAAGAAAAAAAAAGAAATTACTTAATGGGTACGATATACACTTGTTTGGGTGATGGCTACACTGAAGCCCAGGCTTCACCACTACACAAGAGATCCATGTAACAAAACTGCACTTGTCCCCCCACCCCAATTTAGTATAAAAAAAAAAAAGTAAAAATAAAGATGGTGAGAAGTGGTTTTAAAATGCTATTTTTAAAACAAGAATTATTTTAAATTAAGAATATTGTTTTATCATCCAATATTCAAATCAGTTATTTTATTATTCACAGATTACATGTTCTTAAAATATATTAGCAAATCTGGCCCAATTTACATCATAACATTCTCAGATTCTTTCTGATGAAATATCAACAATAAGAAATTCACAAAACATAAGAAACTCAAACCTCAGTATTCTTCCGCATTTTCTACTCAAATACAAGAAATTCAAATTGATCCTTCTAATGGGATAGTAATGAAAGCCTTTAAAATAATAGAATCTTGGATCTCAAAAGAACAGACTGTCCTAATGTAACACCCAACACCAAGTTCTACTCCTCAGGGCCTGGGACTGACAGCACCAAGCAACTACTTGCACGTTTCTGGGGACAAGGAGCTCTGGGCCACCTGATCCTGGTAGCTAGCTCTGCTGTTGTGACTCTTGCTGCTGCTGCTGTTATTATTGCTATAGTGAATCCAAATCACTTTCGTTGAATTTTCCAACCTTTGGCCTTAGTTCTGTGCTAGCATAGTTGTACTAAGATAGGTGTGGGGTTTTTGCAAGTGGCTTTTACCCAGATAAAATTATGAAAATCAATAGTGAGCAACCTCTTTTTCTAAGGATTCAGGAAAAAAAAATGTGTTTAGACTTTTAGTCCATTCAAAATGCAAATAACTTAATTTAGTCCTATGGGAAAATAGGAAATATTCTTGCAATTCAGATTACTCACTACATTGAATGAAAGAATGTCACTGAAAAGAATGACATATTTGAGAAGTAGAAACATGAAAGCAGCCATCTAATTTCTTACCCTGGCAAAGGAACAAAGGCTGTACTTTGAAAATGGGCGGGCTCTGTGTATAACACCGAAGTTGCAGCAAGTTTCTGGCTTGCCTTGGGCCTCCCTTTCTTCTTTCTCCCTTTACTGTGACATCCACACCCTGTCCTGAGGCTCCCACATTCTCCCATCTTCAAGCTCTTCTGTAGACAGCACCTTTTACACTTTAGATAGCACCTTTACTGAAACCAGCTCACACCAATGAATCACCTTTGAAAGACATACCCATTTTAAAATCTTTCACCTCTACCTATACTGCACAGGGATATAACCCAGTCATGCCTCTCTCAACATTCTCCCATCACTGAACACTGAACAAAGCAATCCAGGAATGGCTTGACCAGTTCCAAGCCAAGGCTCTTATTTCATCTATATACACCTGTGACCCAGTGAAATGAGCACTAAACTAAGTCACACTGCAATCCCTGCTGCCTTGTGTATTACCTGCACACTCTCAAGCATGTTACTAATCCCCGATCTTCAGTTTCCTTTCATAAAAAATATAGACATTGGAGATAATGCCGTTGCTGTCCCTTCTTCACAGTCAAATGAAACAATGTATAAAAACATGGCTCTAAAGTTATAAAACTTTCCATTTACTTAAGGGATTCCCATAACTATATAATTAATGTATTAACACAATGGTTTGCTAGTTTCTGCATAGGAGGTTACCTGGAAGGGGCAGGGCAGGCACCCAGGCTCTAAGCTCCTTACACCTCCCAAGTTACCACTCGCCCTGCCAATTTTGGATACAGGGTTCCAAGTAAGAACGCCAATAGGAAATGGGTTCTCCCACTTTAGACAAGGCTGGAAACCACAGCATTTGCTATTTTAGCTGCAACATCACATGACTAATTCCTACTAAGCTTATGGTCAGTTCTTTCTAATGGGTTAGTTTGTTTGTTACAGAAGGCCTTTTCATTGGATTCTTTTACTTCCCAGTATGCCACAATCTTGGAATGAAACAGGGCACAGAATAAAGAAATAAATGCTGATTCCAGGCATATATTTGAGGCAGCCTATTCTGCTTGCTCTCAAAGAGGCAGTTAACAACTTGTGAATGTGGAAAGCACCTTCGAATGACTGCCATGAAAAATGGCAGGCACCAACGTGTTCCTAAATCAAACAAAACCATAAAACCATTCCTGTACATGATTACACAAACAGGGAAAACCCACGTTTCAAAATATACTTTTAAGTTGAGAATAAAAGCAGAAATGCTATTTTGTAAAGGTGGAGTCACGATAAAGAAGGCTCCAATGCTGATTTGCTGAGCGAGCCACCCATCGTCCCAGCGAGGTGGACGAGCTTTATTCTGTTAAATGTGTGCCCTCTTCAGAACACAAGGATCTCAGGATGGAAGCACATTTCTGTCTCAGGCCAACACACATCCCAGATTACTGCAGAATTCGACAGAAATCTATATTTCATCTATCTATACGGTAAAGAGGCAAACAGTCTTTTCGGGCCCATGAGGACAATGAGTAGAGGGGTTTGACAATTTGCCGTCCATGCTGGATAGACAGCAGCGTGGACACTGAGTACAGGGATGTGGAGGAAGAGACAAGTTATAATTTTAGAAAGACACATCAGGAATGGGGAAGAAGTGGGGCAGACACACAGTCACAAATGAAACCCTCAATGGCAGTACAGTGTGTCCCGCGGGAGATCCGACATTGAACCCCTGACCCCCAAGTGGCCTCCTGCCTCACCTCAGGGCAGCTACAGAAGCTTCCTGGCACCTGATGATGCCACTGCAGAAGATTCTGGAAGGTTGTAGGCCTGCATCTATCCAGTATCGTTGACGTAAAGGCTCTGGTTTCCACTGTGTCAAAAGAGATATGCTACAATGTACAGGCCTGCACGTGTTCTCATTTTTAAATTGTTAACACTTTAAAAATCACCAGCCCACAGCTCCTGTCGAGATGTATGAGTTCCATATGGCTACTGATTATCTGCACATTTTAATCTTGTGGGCTTATGAGGTGGGACTTTATTCTTGTGTGTGAGAGAGGGGAATGGTGGCTACGAGGAGCTCGGAGGTTGCTGGGCTCAGGGTGAACAAAGAGGCGAAACGCGAACAGAGGCCTTCTGAGAGGAAAGGCAACGTTAGGCCTTGAACACCAAACCCTGTCTCCCCAAAAGTCCAATCTTGAAGCTAACTGAGGTGGATAAGGACGCCCTCCTTTATGGCTGAGTATCTGGCTCCCTTCAGCAACGTGCCTCTCTGCACCACAGAATTCTACTGCCTGGAGCCCCTGTGCTTAGCATGACTGCAGGCCTTCATCACTTACTTGACTTCTAAGTCACATCCCCATGTCATATTTGCTTCGATGGCCTGAAATTTCAAATCGAAAGAACACAATATTCTAGACGTCACACAGCCCTACCTCACCTCACAGGCAGGCCCCCCTCACCTGACGGGGCCTACTTCTACGGAACCACCACAGTGTAACCACGCAGCCCCTAATTATTAGATTATTTATCTAATAATCTGGCCCTTTGGTTCTGTGATTATTAGATAAAGCATTTGGGAATTCTACCTTCCCACATGGTTCATCACGCCTTTGTGAAAAGACTGCATGTTCTGTAAGCCTCTGAAACACTTCAGGAATGTCTCAACAAAATTCCGGAACTGCATCCACCAGTTTGGGTACACGCAAACGTGTGCCGGGCTGAAACACATGAAACTGCTGATATTTGGCTCTCTTTGCTCACAGAAATGTCAATTTCATAAGGGTCTACCTAAATATATTTAGCATAGGAGCATGCAAATGCGTAGAATGTTGCTGTCGTCTTCTATTCAGCTGCTGTGCGTGTTTTTATTATACTTTAAGTTCTGAGGTACATGTGCAGAACGTGCAGGTTTGTTATACAGGCATACACGTGCCAGGGTGGTTTGCTGCATCCATAATCCCGTCATCTACATTAGGTATTTCTCCTAATGCTATCCCTCCCCTAGACCCCCCACCCCCTGGCAAACCCCGGTATATGATGTTCCCCTCCCTGTGTCCATGTGTTCTCATTGCTCAACACCCACTTATGAGTGAGAACACACGGTGTTTGGCTTTCTGTTCTTGCGTCAGTTTGCTGAGAATGATGGTTTCCAGCTTCATCCATGCCCCTGGCAAAGGACATGAACTCATCCTTTTTTATGGCTGCATAGTATTCCATGGTGTATATATGCCACATTTTCTTTATTCAGTCTATCATGATGGGCAGAGACTTCCTAAAAGGAGACATTTGTGCAGCCAACAAACATGAAAAAAAGCTCACCATCACTGGTTATTAGAGAAATGCAAATCAAAACCACATTGAGATATCATCTCATGCCAGTTAAAATGGCAGTCATTAAAAAGGCAGGAGACAACAGATGCTGGAGAGGATGTGGAGAAAAAGGAACACTTTTATACTGTTGGTGGGAGTGTAAATTAGTCCAAACACTGTGGAAGACAGTGTGGCAATTCCTCAGGGACCTAGAAATAGAAATACCATTTGACCCAGCAATCCCATTACTGGGTACATACCCAAAGGATTATAAATCATTCTGTTATAAAGACACATGCACACATTTGTTTACTACGGCACTGTTCACAATAGCAAAGACTTGGAACCAACCCAAATGCCCATCAGTGATAGACTGGATAAAGAAAATGTGTATGTTATATGCTTGGGATCATGAACCGTATCTTTGCCTTACCATGGTATAAATTTAAGTGTCATCATGTATATTAAACACCTAATATAATACCTGGCACATTCGTCATTATCTAATGTTATGAATTAAAGTCATTAATATTACCTGTTGGTAACATCACTTCCACTGTTTTTCAGCACAATAAAATTACTTATTCCGCTCTTATATATAATAGAGCTAAAGAGCATTTTAGGTAGAATGAAACTGGCAAAACTCCCTCATGCCAAGTAAACTGTGGGATTTCTTTAGTCCCCTTAGAGATTTAGGTTTCAACAGTAAAAACGCAGAATGCCTTTCTCCTCACCACTCTGTCTCACTCTAAAATAGGCAACGTCCAGTGTCACCGAGGGCATGACCTGAAAAGTGGGGGACCACGGCAGGTATTGCTGATCTAGGACTTTTTAAAAAGAGTAAGACAATTGTGCATTACAAGAGTGAAATAGAAATGCTGATGACAAAGTGCCAAGTTCTGAAATGATGGTGCCTCTCTCATTGATCTTTGGCTGGTATCATTCCTACTCCAGCTTCCCCTTAGCCTTAAAGTAAAGCCGAGGTCAGATAATACACACAATGTTAATGTAATTGTGAGATTTATACATCCACATTCCTCTGATGGTTCCCTTAGCAACAGCTCTAACTTTTACAGCCCACCTAGGCTACAGAATACTCCGGGGCAAGAGTTCTTTAGGATTGATTTCTCAGAAAGCCTACATTGCAGTCAGAACATAGCTTGTACAACGTTTAAACAGAAAACGCGATGGTATGTTTAAACAAAGGATTAAAGATATATTTCAACGAAGTATTTGGTCCGGTCACCCTGTTCTGCCATAGGACAAGACTGCCCCCCTA
This sequence comes from Sapajus apella, assembly GCF_009761245.1. Lineage (NCBI taxonomy): Eukaryota > Metazoa > Chordata > Mammalia > Primates > Cebidae > Sapajus > Sapajus apella. Next base: position 2,306,009 of record NW_022437090.1, on the reverse strand, counting down.
GACATTTTACTAACACCTCTCTAAAGCAGTGGGGCTGTTTCCCGTCACCTCCAGGCTTCTGAGTTCTGACACAGGGCATGCAGTCATACCTGGTCTGCTGTCCACAAAATGACCACGGGCCATGGGCAAACTCAGACGAGAGCCTGTGCTGCAGGATAAGTCCCTTGGCCAAAGGTTCCTGGAGCAGGAGCGCATGCTGGCAGTGCCTTGGCATGTGAGACAGACATGGATCTGTCACACGGTCACCACGTTTAGGGGCAACACCGACATAGGGATAAATTGAAACCCCCATTCGCAACAGCTAGTAGGGCAGGAGAGGCATGTATCTGCAGTCTGTCTGCTGCCTCCACATGAGCTCAGCACTGAGAATGTCAAGTGTTGTGCTGTGTTTCCAAATGGTAAACACCCAGAAGTGGGAAGCTTCCTTTTTCCCATTGTCTTATGCGGTAATAGCAACCAAGGTGCTCCTGGAATATTGTGACACCTCCAGTGGAACAACAGAAAGGTGGAGAGAGTGAGAGAGTGAACACAGGGGCCCGATGGCGTAGGAAAGGCATTTTATAATTTATCACCACAGAAATTCCTTTACGATGGGATCCATGCCAGGCGCAGTGGCTCATATCTGTAACCCCAGCACATATTGTAACCCCAGAGGCCAAGGTGGGCAGATCACCTGAGGTCAGTAGTTGGGAGGCCAGCCTGGCCAACATGGTAATTACAACCCTTTCTCTACTAAAAATACAAAAATTAACTGGGTGAACTGGCCGTTGCCTGTAATCCCAGCTACTCAAGAGGCTGAGGCACAAGAATCACTTCAACCCAGGAGACAGAGTTACAGCGAGCCACGATTGCGCCACTGCACTCCAGCCTGGGCAACAGAGCAAGACTCCATCTCAAAAACAAACAAACAAAAAACAAAAAACATGATCCAAAGAGGTAAACTGATGGATCAGGATACATATCCTGTTAAGGTTCAGCCTGGAAGTATCACAGTCCTAACAGTCACTACCATTTCCTGAGCACTTCCCCCGTGCCAGGCCACATGCTTCACACTTTGCATCTGTCTCCTCCTTTAAGCCTAACAATAACCTGTGACACAGGTCTTTTCTCTCCCTGGAGGCATATTAAAACTCAGGTCTGGAAGGTTCATGCTGTAAGGGCCACACAGCTGGTAGGCAGCAAAGCCCAGATTTAAACCCAGGCAGGAGGAAGCCAGTAGGGACTGTCTCTAAAATCTCTCTCCTGGGTGTCCAGAGAGGAGCGAACCAAGATCCATTTGTGCCCATGGCCTGCTCCTCGTCGCTGAAACACTGAGGCAGGAGCCAAGCAGGGGCTGGCCCTGAACCAAGAACCTTCTTGATGGGGGAGTCCAGGAGCCAGCGCACCCCATGGACCGTCCTCTTTCTAATACATATTGATAATATGAGTCTCACAGAGTGGTTGTGAGGATTCAATGAGCCAAAATTTACAGGACGCAGCTCTGTGTAACTGGTGTTCAACTGACAGTAGCCCCCTCTCCCCAGCCACCCCTGCCTCCTGCCACCCTCATCACCTTCCTCACAATCCACGGGAAAACATGATTGAAATATATACCTCATCAACAATGGATGCAGGAATGAGAGAACTTCCCAGAGCACCAAGTCCAATGCAGCTTCGCTTCCCTAAGAGTTGGATGGTTCCAGGCCTTTAAATAGCACTCTAGGTACCTTGTAGGACTCAGCTCCAAGGCAGGACCCCCTATGGTCCCTATTACAGGTGAAATACAATTTCTACGAGGCCCAGACCTACTGTAGAAACTTCTGGAGTGCTAGCCCAAGCGGCAGTATGCAAATGCCCAAGTCTTGTTCTTCTGCATGATGGGGTCCATCCAGATGAAAGTCAAAAGACCTATCTTTGTGCATATACTCTGCAACTATTTTAAATAACGATTTTATGACTTCGAGTAAAATGTTTAACCTTTCAGATCCTATCACAGTACTTGGCACACAAGAGGTATTTGGTAACCAGCATTTAATATCTTATTACTATTATATGTCTCACAGAGGTGCCACTGGGCTTCTAAATATACAAGATGGAGCCCTGATGAACGGGATTAGTCCCCTTATAAGAGAGCTTGCTTCCTCTCTCTCTGTCCAGCAAGAAGATGACTGTCTGTAAACCATGAAGTAGAACCCTCACTAGATACCAAATCTGCCAGTGCCTTGATCCTGGACTTCCCAGTCTCTAGAACAGTGAGAAAATAAATTTGTTGTTGAATTCACTGAGTCTATGGTATGCTGCTATAGCAGCCAAACTGCTTAAGGTCCACAGTAGCCAGACCCCAGGCTTAGGGATAGGAGGCCAAACATGCTTCAGAGAATTCAGTGACAAAAAGATGAGAGAGTGGCCAGGCAGAGCTGCAATGGAGCATGAATCTAACATTGTTAATGTCAGATAAGTCATCTGAAAGTCCAAATTTGTTTTGTGAAAGGGGAGAATTCACTTCCTCGGGCAAAATCTTCAGTTTACAGAATGATCAGGACCAATGTCACTTCATTGAAAAGCATGGTTCAGATAAATTAAAAATAGCATTCAACCTTGAAAATTGTATTGGCAAGGTGGGAGTAATTTCACTCTATCTGAACTGTGATAGAAGATAACATGTGTCAGTCTTCCCTGTCTTTCCCTTTATTAATCAATTAGAAAAAAAAACTCAATTAAAAAATCATATAAAAGGCTTATAAACATCATTCAGTTCTTCTTCAGTCATTTGTTTTCATCTGGTATAACTGGTTTTTCCATTAAAAGAAAATTAAATAAAATATGAGATGTTATTGTAGTGGCTTAAGAGGAGATTTGGGGGTTTTACTTCTGAGAAAAGCAATCTCCATTTCCCTCCTGTGTGTTCCTGACATCCCAGCATTGCCTCCCAGCTTGGGAACATGCAACAACAGAGTCCCCAGTGGCTAGCAGCAGGGTGGACACTGGCGACAGGGAGTGAGACACAGCAGGATCTCTGAGATCTTCTAACCACAGGGCATAGACAGGCTCCCAGGCACTGAAATTTCTAACAAGCACCATAGGGGTTTCTGTAGCCCACCAATGTGTGAAGACTAGGATTCCTGACCATTCATTAATGAGCGGTAAATCCAGGATCATTCTTTAAACAGTCAGGTGTGCACACCTAGGAACCTGCTAACCTTAGCCATCCCCACTTCATGCTCATAATCTTTGTGAACGCCATTCCCCGGCACGGACTGCCCTCCCCTACGTCTTCTGTCTTCCTGCAAGCTAACTGCTACCTGCCCAAATCCTACATATCCTTGAAAACAGTGGAAAACAGTTAAATGCCATTTCCACTCTTTTGTCTGTGTAGCTTTCTTTGATCCTATCAGCCAGAAGTAATTCCTTCTGTGGCTAAATTTCCATTTAATTTAGGCTTTATTTGCATCGTCGTTGCCGTCCATATTTTGCACTGTGGATATGAATGTGCACACTTCTCCCAGGTTGGAGGGCAAGCTTCCAGAGAAAAAAATCCACAGTAGATTCACCTTTGCAGCCACAGGACCCGGCACATGATCAGTGCCCTAACATTGCACAGAGAAGGAAATAAATAAGAAACAAAGGAACAAAGGAACCAGCAAGAATGTGTCCTTTCTGATAACTTTTATAGTTCTGTAGTTTGCAAAAACAAGCTGAGCTTGCTCCACAGACCATTAACATCTCTATATACACACTCGGCCTGCTAATAAAAGCACACTGAGGATTCTTAAAGGCCCTATAAGAAAGGTTTTATATCCTGGCTTTAGCATCTGTGGCATCTAAAACCTGAGAAGGCTATTCCTTGGAGGTGTCATCAGCTTTCTGTGTGCCTTCAAAGGCTCAAAGGCAATTTGCTGGACTCCTCTAAGAGTGCTACTTTCTTTCCAGCCACTGCAAAATACATCTTAGCGACTGCCAGAATTGTCATTTGCTTTCTATGCCTTCAAAAGCACTGTGAGAGATAGAGCCCCGTGCTGTTACTGGCACTGTTGGTTTCCCTATGTAATTTCAAAAACAGCCCTCCAAAATCACTTTGTATGTGTGGTCTCTGTGTGTGTGCCTGGTGACGCCAAGATTATTTTTTCCAGCGAAATGTCTTGTCCACAGAGCCCACACAATCTTTGTCTAATAGCTTCCCAATGAAAGAATGTCTGAGGGGAAAATATCCAAGCAGCAACACCTCTTATTTCTTCCACACCAACAAAAAGAGAACAATGATCACAATGGCCTAAAATCTGAAATAATATTCACATATATGTTAGAACTTAACATACCTAGAATCCCTCAGTGGGGATCAAAACACAGTCAACACTCTCACCGAGTAATGCCATTAGTCGGGGCATAGGGAAGTTAAAGATAACTTCCTCTGAAAAGTTGTTATCCTTTATGATAGAATAATAAAAGATCTCTGATTCACAAAGTTGCTGAGGCATGTTCCACACTGTTAATGTACAGTGTTTCTCAATGGAGGTGCTACTGGCGTTTGGGGCTGAACCATTCTCTATTGGTGGGGATAAGGGACTGCCCAACACTCTGCTGATGTTTAGCATCCTTGATAAAACCAGGAACACTCCCAGTCATTGAGATTACTAGAAATGCCCCTCCAACATCCCACCCATGTCTCCAGTTATCCAGTTACTCCCAAGGGATGTAGGTACTGCTAGCATATGGATGGGTGGGATAGGTGCACATACAAACACACACTTTAATATCCAAGCTGCTTCTATATATTATATGTCACAGGTTTTATAGATATGTATGTATGCACTAATATTTATCATTACAGAAAGAGAGAGAGAGGAGAAACGTGGGGAATGGAACTACTATTTGCTGAATGTCAACTCTGTGCAAGCCAGACACATAGAGCTTGCACAAGAATAAGCAGTTTGGACAAAGATTCAACTTGGCCATTTACAAACACAGAATGTCTTTTTGTTTTTCCTAATAACTGATATCTTTGCTTTTTTGAGCCTCTAGTCACTCAAGGATGGAGGAATAAGGAGAGAAGACCTAAGCCTGTAACAAACAGCATCCCCAGACCTTCTGATCTGCACAGTCCAGTTCAGCCCAGCCCATGCATGTTGTGTTCTAAACAGGCATGAGAATCAGGCCTCCTCCTGAGCTGGTCTTCCCCTTCTCTTCCTCAAGGTCCTTCCTGGTGCTCTCAGTTTCCCTGCATGCGAGGCTGCCAGGCAAGAGAACAGGTATCTATCTGCTCAAGGGTGAATCAAGGAAAGTCATTATTCCAAGAAATTCTTTCACCTCATCACTTCACATTTATTTTATTTCATTTAACTTTCTGAATAACCCTGAAAGATCTAGACTTTAATTCTCATTTTGCAGGCCAAGTATATTTCCAAGTAGGAGAGCCAAAGATTTTCAACCCAAAGCTTGAGTTTGTTTCTCTTTACATCCTTGCCTTTATGACACCACACTACCACTGCTATCACTGATAGTCATTGAGAACACCGATCATGCCCGGGGGTGTCCAAGACAGGAAAGAACCTGCAGCAAATTCATTTCAGATCATCTATTAAAAAATAGACTCTCTGTCAGTCAGAAGCTAGAGGGATCGGCTATCCTGGATGATAGGATCATCAATTAGCTACCACTGCCTCTATCTGTGTAAAATAGAACTGGGAAGTGTTGAGATACATTCTTCACCCCTCAAGGGGCTTGCAAGCTAGTGAGAAAATTAAGAGAGAGAGCATATTACATAGTGTTAAGGCTTAAGTAGGGTTGACAGTAAAAGCACGTGCAAGTTTACCAAGGATACTAAATGTCTTCCTAAATTCCTGTCCTGCAAAAACATCAATCGAAAATATAGTAACAAGCTTTTGATGATTCATTATACTATGTCCATTGCATCATAGACATTTAGTAAATATTCATTGCACAAATAGATGGGATCATGAAGAGTACCTCTGATGAAGAGTTGAATAGAAATTTTCAGCAAATCTTTCGCACTCCCTAAAGGAAAAAGATACGCTACCATAACTGCTATCCATTCTGGAGACTCACCTACATCTGGAATATCACATGGGCAGCATCGCCCTCAAGTAATGCACACACAACAAAGCCAAGCGGAGGGGAGTGTGCTGGGTAGCTTGTTTTCCAGTCTCAGCTACTAGTGAGCCATGTCAGCCTCAGTTGTGATGCCCCAGGAGAATGATACATTAATAGGAATCACAGAAGTTCAAATATCCTAGAGACAGTCAAAATCAGATACAGCAAATCTACAAAAATCCAATCATTATTGGAATTTAGACAGAAACTTTTTTTTTTTTTTTGAGACAGTTTTGCTTTTGTCGCTCAAACTGGAGTGCAATGGCGCAATCTTGGCTCACTGCAAGCTCCACCTCCCAGGTTCAAGCAATTCTCCTGCCTCAGTCTCCTGAGTAGCTAAGATTACAGGTGCCTGCCACCATGCCCAGCTAATTTTTCATATTTTTAGTAGAGACAGGGTTTCACCATGTTGGCCAGGCTTGTCTTGAACTCCTGACCTCGAAAGATCCACCTGCCTGGGCCTCCCAAAGTACTGAGATTACAGGCATGAGCCATTGCACCCAGTCTAGACAGAAACTTTTTAAAGGTCTCTTGTAAAACATAACGAGACAAAGAAATGCACAGGATCCGCAGTTCTCCCCTCCGGAAACACACCACGGTCACAGGCGGGCCCACAACTCGCCCCAGTTTGGGGAAAACTGCCCCAAGAGAAAAGGCTGCCCTGGAGCCACATCCACCTACACAGGAAACCATTCCACATGAAGGCAATAAAAAAATCCATTCTTCCTGGAGGTCTGGGAAAAAAAATACTTTAAGTTCCACAACACCATAAAGATAAAAGGATGAGGTTTTCATCTCTGGATGCCTTTACTTGTACTTATTCAAACTCTAGCATTTTAAAATTACCTATTTCTTCTACTTAACCACAACCATTTGGATTTTGATCAAGTTAGCTAAGGTAACGCAATTCTCTTTTACCCATAAATATAACTATTGCCTTAATCCCAATACCAAACATTCATTGACTGACTGGATGTTAAATAGTAAGCTACAGGAAGGATCTCTGGAAAACATTAATGTATCACCCTTCATTCATTTCATCTGGGTGACTTTAGTCCAGTAAGACAAAGCTAACCAGTAAGATGACCACCAGCATGATCTCTGAACCAAATTCAAAAAGTAGGTTATCCACACAAGGATGGTTACAAAGAGTTCAGAATCCATTTCTCCTTCATCCTGTTGTACTCCATATCGATTTTATTCCTTTATTCATTTGTTTACAAAACAACCCACACATTATAAGAAGAAACGAAATTAAAATAGTCCCTCCCATTTATACCTGAGATTGCAATTTTTTGAATTTTTGCAATCAGACCTTGGCGATGGCCTTGAGCAGTAGGATATAAGTAACTCCCACAAGCTTAGCATTCCAATAATGGAACATTCGGCATAAATTAAGAAACTTGAGGAGTAAGGAGGAAAAAAATCTAGGCAATCTCAACAGATACCCTACAGAGAGAACCAAGTACTTCCGAATTTGTAAGAAGGCCTAAGAATACAAAGCTATGAATTCTAGAGAAATGTCTGGCAGTGTGTTCACCAGAACATCATCTGTCGTTAATTTTAGAGCAGGGGTTCCCAACCCCTGGCCCGTCGACCAATCTGTGGCCTGTTGAGAACTGGGCCACACAGCAGGAGGTGAGCGGCAGGCAAGTGAGCATTACTGCCTGAGCTCTGCCTCCTGACAGAGCAGTGGCGAGGTTAGATTCACAAGAGTACAAACCTATTGTGAACTGCACATGCAAGAGATCTAAGCACGTGTGCACTCCTTATAAAAATCTAGGCCGGGCGCTGTGGCTCAGGCCTGTAATCCCAGCACTTTGGGAGGCTGAGGCAAGCAGATCACTGGAGCTCAGGAGTTCAAGACCAGCCTGGCCAACATGGCAAAATTCCATCTGTACTAAAAAATACAAAAATTAGCCAGGCGTGGTGCCAGGTGCCTGTAATCTCAACTTCTACGGAACCTGTGGCACGAGAATCACCTGAACCCGGGAGGCAGAGGTTGCGGTAAGCAGATATCACGCCACTGCACTCCAGCCTGGGTGACAGAATGACACTGTCTCAAAGGAAAGAAAAATGAAAAAGAAAATCTAACACCTGATGATCTGAAGTGGAACAGCTGCATCCTGAAACCATCACCCCTGCCCACACTCTGTGGAAAAACTGTCTTCCATGAAACCAGTCCCTGGTGCCAAAAAGGTTGGGGACTGCTGCTCTAGAGGATGGAATTTTGGGGTGATTTTTACTTCCTTTGTATTTGGGGTGCTATTTTACTTCATTCATAGAAAGCTTGTATCATTTAACAGAAAACAATATGGTATTTAAGACAGAAGCGACTAAAACCATCCCTTTTGGCCATCATCTTCTTTCCTGTTGTTGACTTCAACAACTGTGACTTAAGACATAGCTCCTCTCACTGGGCAGTTTTATTAATGTGTCAGTTACAATGTATTAATTAGAAGAAACTTGAATTCTTACCCAGGGGACAGTCCTCCAAGAAGAGAATGAAAGTAGCACGATTTCCTTGGTTTTCCTTGCTTTTCCTTCTAAAGATGGAGAAGTACAGAGCCTTGCTCGACAAGTTGGCTGAGTTCTGTAGGAAACTCTGATCTTTGCTGTGCCTTTGATTAATCTCAAATCATAAAAGCTGTGGCTAAGGTCTTTTGAAGGAGGTGGTGGTTTTGTCTTACTGTAAAATGGTCAAAAAGCAATAGCAGCCTAATAAAGGATGATGCATTGTTGTAAGGAACAACAGGTATTGGTATCAATTTCTGTGATGGAATTTCCGTTCACCAACAAATGACAGCAGAGTTTAGGATACTGCATCATCTATTATGCAATGCCTTTGTGGACCAATTATATTTTGAACCACCACCGCAAACATCTTAGAGGAAAAACTCACGACAGACTTTCGGCTGACTGTGGTACCAACACAGAACATCTCCATCATCAACGCTGCTCGGTGGTTCCCACTAGACCTGCAGGATCAGGTTCAAGCTCCTTAGCCTGGTCCGTGAGCCTGGCCCTGAATGTTCTCAGCCTCATCTCTCACCACACTTCATGTGCTTCTTCCCTCCAGCTGCAGCCAGCGGGTCCAAACTGACTCCCTCTGGCCCTGGTACCAGGTGATTCCCACTACTGAGTATCCCCCTTCTCTCCCCTCTCCTTCTGTGTAGCTAACTACTACTCCTCCTTCAAGGCTCAGGGCAAGCCTTTCACTACCTGGGCTCACTTGGCTACTAAAATTTTGATCTGTGCCACCACACCACTTCACAAGAAACTCCCCAAGCCTTTGTCATCCGGATGTCCCAGTAGGCTGAGCTATGCACAGAGGAAGCAGACAGTACATGTTTTTGGAAAAAATGACCTAGCCAGAAAGTTGTCCTCTATTCCCCAAAGGAGGCACCTGGCAGCCTTCATACCCCCTAGAATATTCCAGCACAATTACCTGACTTATCCTCAAGATCTGCAAGTCTATCACCACACGCCTTCCGGAATCACCAATGACAGACACAGAGCAACTAGTGCTTCATCAAGAAGATGGAACAGGTGAATTGCATCAAAGCATTTTAGTTCGAATTTTGTACTTTCTTTCAGTCTTACAATTTAATATATCTATTTGATCGTAAAGTGAGTTATCTTCCAAAATAATGTTCACTACCTTTCTAAATAATAAAATACATCTTCCCAATACGTAAACCAATAGCTTTATTTTTATGCTAGAAGTGATGTGAAATTACATGTCATGAATTATTCATATCACTCAATTTAATTCAATTATTTTTACTGAATTCATATCTAATCCATAAAAATGTTTAACTCAACCAAAAAAAAAATCCTTGAATAATAGATTTCTCGTAAAATTTCAGGAAAGATAAGTGGATATTTGGTTTGAAATGGTAAGGCGTATTATAATTGCAATGATGAAAATAATTTTCGCTATTTAACCATACATCCTGTTCTATTTACTGACTGGTGTCTCATAAGCGAAACTTATTTAATATCAAAGTAGAATCAATAGGAGCAAGAAGTGAGTCCTAGCTCCAATTATGACCAAAGTCACTTTTAGATTTTCCAAAGGTGTCACATGTATAGCCGGCAGATGCCTCCTCAAATGGGAGCAGATACTCTGCCAATCAAAAGCACAAATTTGTACTTACAGAAAAAGGGGTCTGGTTTGCCCAAAAGAAATCATACAGGGGAAAACCATCATTCCCCCCTCCTTAGTAAAAAGCCCTTTGAGGCCCATGACATTATACCACACTCACTCCTCAGCCTCTCTCTCCCCTGCCAATCTTCTTGGAGCTCTCACCATATTTATCAATGGCTTTGACAATGATCTCCCTGTCCACTTACCCATCCCAAATCCTGGCAGTTTGGGGTGGTCTCAATGTCTCCAAAGAAGGTCTTGAAACCCCCTTGCCTCTATGTTTCTAGATGTCTTCTGATCCAGTGGCCTTTATCATCACTTCACTTATACCACCCAAGACTGCAGCTCCACCCAAACCAGAAGCGTCTCTACCTCTGCAATCCGATGGCCAAAGGGCCACCTTCCCAACCTCAGCCTCCCAGAACTTCTACTCTCTTCACACCTGCTCCCTCACCTCATTGAAACTTCCACTTGAGGCTGCAGTGAGCTACGATTGCACCACTGCATTCTAGCCTGGGTGACAGAGCAAGACCCTGTTTCAAATAAGAAAAAAACCCACATAGATGGATCAGAATAGAGAGCCCAGAGATAAGGTTGCACACCTACAACCATCTGATCTCCAATAAAACTGACAAAAACAAGCGAGGAAAGGATTGCCTATTCAATACATGGTGCTGAGATAACTAGCTAGCCATATGCAGAAGATTGAAACTGGACTCATTCCTTACACCACATAAAAAAAGTCAACTCAAAATGGATTAAAAACGTCAATGTAAAACTCAAAACTATAAAAACTCTGGAAGAGAACCTATACCATTCTGGACATAGGAATGGGCAAAGATTTCAGGAAGAAGATGCCAAAAGCAATTGCAACAAAAGCAAAACTTGACAAATGGGATCTAATTAAACTAAAGAACTTCTGCACAGCAAAAGAAACTATCAACAGAGTAAATAGACAAGCTACAGAATGGGAGAAAATTTTTGCAAACTATGCATCTGACAAAGGCCTAATATCTAATAAGAAACTCAAACAAATTTATAAGAAAAAACAACCCCATTAAAAAGTAAACAAATGACATGAACAGATACTTTTCAAAAGACAACATACTACATGCAGCCAACAATCATTTAAAAAAACTCAACATCACTGATCACTAGGGAAATGCAAATCAAAACTACAATGAGATACCGTCTCACACCAGTCAGAATGGCTATTATTAAAAAGTCAAAACCTAACAGATGCTGGTGAAATTGTGAAAAGAAAGAAACACTTACATACTGTTGGTGGGAATTAGTTCAACCATTGCGGACAGCAATGTGGCGATTCCTCGAAAAGCTAAAAGCAGAACTACTCTTTGATGGAGCAATCCCATTACTGGATATATACTCAAAGGAATATAAATCATTCTGCTATAAAGACACATGCACACATCTGTTCACTGCAGCACTATTCACAATAGCAAAGATGTAGAATCAACCTAATGCCCATCAATGACAGAATGGTTAAAGAATATGTGGAACATACACACCATGGAATACTATGCAGTCATAAAAAAGAACAAGATCATGTCCTTTGCAGAAACATGGATGGAGCACAAGGCCATTATCCTTAGCAAACTAATGCAGGAACAGAAAACCAAACACCACATGTTCTCACTTATAAGTGGGAGCTAAATGATGAGAACACATGGGCACAAAGAGGGGAACAAAAGACACTGGGGCCTCCTGGAGGGTAGAGGAGGGAGGAGAGAGAAGAGCAGAAAAAATAACTATTGGGGTACTAGGCTTAGTACCTGGGTGAGGAAATAATCTGTACAACAAACCCCCATGAGATGAGTTTACATTTTAAACAAACATGCACCTGGATCCCTGAACCTAAAATAAGAGTTAAAAAATAAGTGGCTGGGCGCAGTGGCTCAAGCCTGTAATCCCAGCACTTTGGGAGGCCGAGGCGGGTGGATCACAAGGTCAAGAGATCGAGACCATCCTGGTCAACATGGTGAAACCCTGTCTCTATTAAAAATACAAAAAATCAGCTGGGCATGGTGGCGTGTGCCTGTAATCCCAGCTGCTCAGGAGGCTGAGGCAGGAGAATTGCCTGAACCCAGGAGGCGGAGGTTGCGGTGAGTCAAGATCGCGCCATTGCACTCCAGCCTGGGTAACATGAGTGAAACTCCGTCTCAAAACAAACAAACAAACAAAAATAAGTAAGTAAATAAATACTTCCATTGCCTCAGCCCCACTGTACTCTGGATTCACTTACATTCCTAATCAGAGCACAGGGCACAATTCTTCATTTAAATCACAGTTAGTTTGCTTGTTTGTTTGTTTGTTTGTTTTAAACAATCTAGGAGTCATTTCTTTTTAATACTTTTATGCCACGGCTTGGGGACAGGTTCCACACTCAGGCTCCTTTCTGCTGATCCTCACAAAGTGTGCTTCCCCAGGCAGGGCAGGTGGGTGCTCCCGCTGAGCCAGGTGCTTTTCTCTTTGGCTTCTTGCACTGAGCATTTTCCTTCACGAGTTTCAGGAGGCCACCTCAGCCCTTAGGATGCTTCATATGCTTGACCTGTACGTTAATGCTCACGGTGAGACTCTTGCCCTCTGCTTGTTTACAACAGCACCACCAGTATGCTGGGTAGTTCTGCAGACCCTTCCAGCTTTGCCATGGTGACAGATACCTGGTGTCCCTTCTCTGAAGAGCTAAAGGACCACTGTCCTTATAGATTCACAAGCATGCGCATGGCCAAGGGCACAATCCCATGTTTTCTACAAGTCCTAGAAAACATTTATGCAGTGGCCCATGCCTATAATCCCAGTACTTTGGGATCCCAAGGAAGAAAGATCACCTGAGGCCAGGAGTTTGAGACCAGCCTGGGCAACACAACAAAACCCTGTTTCTACAAAAAAAAACATTAAAAATTAGCTAAGTGCAGTGGTGTGCACCTGCAGTCACAGCTACTTGGGAGGCTGAGATGGGAGGATCGCCTGAGCCTAGGAGTTTGAAGCTGCAGTAAGCTATGATCACACCATTGCACACCAGCCTGGGCAAAGAGAGCAAGATCCTGTCTTGGAGATGGAGAAAAAAAACACATAACAGGTGCCTCTCCTCTCTTCCTTCATGTTCATTATGTAGGCAAATTAATGAAAAATGGCAATTCTGGCCAAAAGGCTTAACTCACTTTTAAATCATTCTTGCCCAAACTCAACTATCATTTCCCGTTGAACTACCACCACACCTGCCCCACAAAATCCTTACCCTGGATTGCACTAAGCATCTAGTTTTGCACTTCTGTCAGCCTGCCAAGCACCGCAACAGGAAGTTGCACAGTTGTTCAAGTGGGTGGGAGCCATGACAAAATCACAATCTCCAGCCTCAGGCAGACGCACGGTCAGTGCCACCCAGAAGTCCTTCTCCAGGCCCCAGCCAGCTCCCTCCTCCTCCCCACATCATCTATTTCTAGCTGTCTTCACAGTCCTCAAGCTCCCACCCCATCATTTCACTGCTCATTCCTTCCTCACAGAAAAATTGAGAAACCATCAAGAAGATAAAGTCTTCATTTTTTGCCTTCCATCGACAAACTTATTGATGTCAAGATCATCCTTACTTCCAGGTTCAAGGGATGAGGCCCTATCTGTACCTATTTCAATGGCATTTCTTAAGCGACTAGCCTTTATTAACTTTTTCCAAAATGTTTGACTTAATTTTAATGCAAATGAAAGATTTTGGCAACTATATTTCACTGGTTCACTTAAAATAAATTGTATAAACTCAATCACAAGCACAGCTGACATAAAATGATTTGGGAACAAACACAGGAGACTCTTGGTAAACATGCAAATCATGGACGTGTACACATGCACAGAGACAAAGCCCACTGGCCGAAAGCATGCAGGCTAGCCAGTCCAGCAGCCACAGCGTTCAGACAGAGAACAAGGCTTCCCTGTTAACACAGTGAGTCTGCCAGGGCAGATCAGGTAACAGCTTCCTCCACCACATTTTAGATTCACCATGCTTCACTTTAACTGTATGATTTGTTTACACGATCCTCTCTCCTACCCTTTTGTGCAAGGAGAATCCCATATCCTGTTTGATACAGTCACAAAGTCATTGTTTCCAAGCTCAGCAGGGCCTCAACGTGGCTGAGCTACTCTAGCCTGTGCCGAATCAGTCTTTCTGCAGGATGTTCTCTGTGGGCTCTGTGGGCCCGCTCTCCGTCCTGTTGCATGAGCTCTATGGACCACCTATCAATGGGCTCCCTTGAACTCTGGTTTCTGTTGAACTTGACCAATGGGAGACACTGATGGGAGACCTGGCATTTCTTCCCCTGGCCCTCTTTCCACAGTTTGGCAGTCGCTGAGTTCCTCTACGGAAGGGCACAATTCCTATAGGGCGACCCTCTCCTACATCATGGTTCAATACTTGTCATTGCTCTTTCTTCTTGCTCCTTTTGGGCCTAGGCCTGGTAAAGATGTTGTCAGCTCCAGGGCTCTCTGCCAGCTCTTGTTGGTTTCTCTTAACCCTGACCACACCTTTGTAAACAGCGTCTTCCTTTCGCTTTCTCCAATTATCCCACTTAGGCATATTCCTGCCAGGACCCTGACCAAGGGAGTCCCTGCACCCACCACTCAGAGAGATAAACCCAGCATTGTTCTCAGTGCTCCACTCAAGACCCCATTTATAAGACATCTTCCCCTCCACCTCAACTCCTCTCCTTCCCTAAGGCTGCCTTCACTGACAACCTCCTGCTCTGCAATAATCATGCACATGCTGTACTCAACCACTCAATGCTTCTTCCTTTTGTCACAGCATTTCTTTGAATGGTTTTCCCTCCCAGGGGCAAGGCTGTACTTTAATCATCTTGGTAACCCAAGGGCTGATCGGCGAACCAAATACACACAGAAATACCTTGGCCTGGTTGCTTTTCTGTGCTAGAGTCACTCCGCACTTCATCATCAGCCCACTGCAAGCCACTCCCAAGTCTGGGACTTAATCACCAGCAGAAAGTACATTCACATGGCCTGTGTTACCCCCTCTAGATGCTAAGGAATGTGACTCCAAGAAGACTTAAATAGCAGGATCCAACAATATTCTGTCACCCTCTCCTTCATCAAAGACCCATTCATATTTTATTATAAAGATATGCATTTTATGGACATATTATATAGCAGTATTAAAACATACCTGAAATACCATCCAGGCTAATGGGTCTCCACGGAGTTAATGGCTTTAATTCACTATCATATGTTTAGGGAGTTCTTGTGTAGACACAAGCTGTGAACTATGAGAAGGCAAAACAAAAGTCTATGCAGACATACAGAAGGCTAAAAGGTGTACCCCAGATCTGCCCTGCTCACAGGGGATTCCAGGTCCTAAGAGGAGGGGTCACTCCTCCAGAGTATCCAGAACCTAACTTCATGAAGGCTGAGATCATCTGGAAGGGGCCAGACCAGCCCAGGCTGGACCAGGAATGCCAAAAATTGTCACCTTCCCATACCCATATGCCTTCCCAATGTCCTGTTCCCAAAGAGCCCCTGTATCCTGGAAGTTCTAGCACAGGCCCAGAGACCAGTTCTGCCTTGGGTGGGGGCTGGGGTAGCTTAGAAAAGAGTGCCACTTTGGAGGTAACAGAGGAACTGGTTTTGAGGGATGTGTAGAAGTCCGCCAGCGGTTGAAGATGAAGCCGGGCAACCTCAGAGAAGAGAACAGAAGGTATCAAGGCCAGGGGCAGAGAGCACACAGCACACTGGGGAAGAGCAAAATGCTAGAGGCTAGGGTGCGCACGGGGCGGGGCAGTGGGAGATGAGAACACCAGGATGGCTTGGGATCAGGTTCTGAAGAAGGTTGGGTACGAGGGCCGAGTTTGGCCTCTATGGTGGGGGAAACGGAGAGCCCCTGACAGTCTCTAAATGGGAGAGACAGATCAGGCCTCTAGCATTTCCTCCAGAAGCAGACACAGAGGTACAGGCACCTCTTCTGTGCTTATTTACGTCACAAGGCCTTTGCACGTAGTTGGAGCCATGATTTACACAGCTGTGCTTCCCCGTAGCACTTCCCACGGTTCACGCACGCAGCTGACACTCAGCCGATGTTTGTGGAATAAATGAATAAAAGAGTCACTATTATCAAGCATCTCCTGCAATCCAGGATGTGCCCCAGTGACTGATTATAGCCGCCAAGGCTACATGGGCAATGAAGGAAAAACATTACTCCAGCACAGGAAAGGGGAATCAGAAAAACCCCGGCGAACACTCCAGCTCTGCCAGCCAGCATGAGCGCAAGGGGACAGTGAACACCCAGTATCAACAAATGCCTTTGATGTGGTGTCTGCATCTTTCCTGCCTAACGAAAATTAAACCTCTCTCAGAGTGATGAACGGCTTCTTGTGCTTTTATTTATGTTCTACCTTCGGCATCTCCTGATCAAGATGGAATGTGACATTTGTGTTCATTTGGGCAAGGATGTAGGGACCCAGGAATTTTCTTCATCACAGTAATCAGAGATATATTTGTGACTGAAAATAAGGGTAAATTTAGGGTTTCTCAGAATATTTTCTAACTGGTTCATTAAAGGAAACAGAGTCCAAGTTATTAAAAATTAAAATATTTTAATACTAGCAAGTAACATTCACAGCTGTCATCAAAAAGAGCCTGAAATGTATTTGCTTGATCTTACAGCAAATAGGCAAGTCCATGTATTGTTTTCACTGTCATCGGTACCATCAAATTACAGACTAGCCATATACATACAGACACATATGTATATAAAAGGTACTTTATTTGATTATTAAAAGACATGATCCCAACAGCTGAGATTCATTCTAATACCCCACATAGAAACTTACATGTATACCAAGCCAGTATTTTTCTCCGCTCCCAAAAGAAGAGCCCTGAGCTCACACTTCCATGGGGACAAGACGAGCCACGCTCCTCTTTCTATGCACACTGCAGCTGGCCAGAGAGATGGGCCAGAGCACCTGGCAGACCCAGTCCAGTGAAGAGCTGTGGATTTTTGAGGCTATCTTTGTTGACCCTTCTAGAAACCCTCCCTTTGCGATTCTTCTCCCAAATTGCCCAGAGCTCTGCTCCAACCTCTCTCTTCCCCTATCCCGTGTTCCATCCTCTGTGACTGTCTCTTCCCTCAAAAACCAACCTAGGAATTCAACAAAGTAGGCATGCCTACTTAGAATGATTCTAGGAATCTGAGCGAGGCATCTGTGTTTTAGGGAAAGACTCCTAGAAAGCATAAGGCCAAGAAACATGAGGTGGGATTTTGGGGGGCATCCTCCTGTGGAGTCGCTCTGGACGGGTACATTCCAGCTCCCTGCATGCTATTCCACACAGTAAACCAACCATTTCACCTGTGTCTGAGCCTCTGCCCCCAATACGGCCCAAATAAAACTCCATCTTTTGCAAAGTCTACGATGCCCAGTGTCGTGTTAGCAGACCCTGTCCATGCTCCTGCGCCATACTCAGCGTCTATCAATGGCATGTCATCACACGACATCCAAGTGATTTGTCTGCTTATCTGTCCACCAGCCAGCCTACAACAATCTGTAGAAGCCTCAAGGGTAGGGACCACTTCTTTGTTCTCTGTACACCACAGTGCAGCATGGCATTCAACACACAGAAGGTGTTCACAGACTGCTTATCAAATGAATTACTTTTTACCCAGTATGTGAAAAGAATGAACTATGTGATGTGTTAATGCTATAGTCCAGGGGTGTCCAATCTTGTGGCTTCCCTGGGCCACGTTTGAAGAAGAATTGTCTTGGGCCACACATAAAATACACAAACAATAGCTGATGAGCTTAAAATTAAAAAAAAAAATCTCAACATGTTTTAAGAGAGTTTATGAATATGTGTTGGGCTGCACTCAAAGCCATGCTGGGCTGCGTGTGGCCCATGGGTTGGTCAAGCTTGCTATAATCTAACCTGAGTTTTAGTGTCATTTGGTTGCAGGGATGGCTCTTCCCTCCGACATGAAGCTTGAAGCTGTGCACCACGAGGGCAGAGCGCCAGGCTACCATTTCAGCAGCTCCAAGTCAGGCAGTGGTACCAGCCACAAACTCGCACCTCTGTCCCCTGGAGCCACCATGGGTGAATGAGGTGGGAGGTGAAGGGGACGGCAACTATTCTGGCCCTACAGTCCCCACCACAGGTTGATTTTATTCAAAAATTAATGTCTTCATTGTTTTAAAATGGATACTGCTTACATGTTTGTGTATTTTCTATTTAATAATTAATTCATTGAATTATTGCGAGTGGACTGTGTTCTGTTCTAACTGTTCTAAATGCTGGGGATACAGCAGTGACTCAGATGACATCCTTGCCCTGCAGGACCAGTATACCTTCCTCAAATTCATCACGCGGATACGTGGGCCCTCCTTAATCATGAATGGAAATCTCTTGTCTGCCCAGACTAGACAAACACAGCTCGTGGCATCAATCTTGCAGAAAGCTCCACCAGTTCTGACCACTCTCTCCATCAAATCCTGTCTGAGAGTCAGTCACTGCATCATTCCCTAGGGCTGCGGCAACAAATTACCACAAATCTGGGGCTTAGACACAGAAATTGATTCTCTCATAGTTCTGGAGGCCAGAAGTCCAAAAATCAAGGTGCTAGCAGGGCCCTGCTCCCTCTGAAGGCGCTAGGGGAGGACCTGTGCTTGCCTCTTCCAGCTTCTAGTGGCCCCTGCAATACTTGCCACTATGGCTGTGACCACATCACTCCCAGCTGTGCCTAAGTCTTCAACGGTCTCTTTGCTGTGTGGCTGGTCTCTCTTCCATTCCACAAAATCTAGCCCCCCATGACTGGCAGTCTCTCTTCTAGTGTTCTATGAATATACTTTTCTTCACAAATATTTAACTTCAAATTGATTGTGCTGTCAGATACGAGACAGGGATATAACTTTACATTTTTGGCATACCCCACCCCATTAATGAAATTATCCTTTCACCTACCCAATGCCATTTATGAAATTATTCCTTCACCTCTGACGAGGCAAAGTCACCTTCATCTTACAATAAATGTTCATGTTAACTTGGGGCTCTTGTTTTGCTCCAGAAATCCATTGGCTTATTCCATTGCTAAAACTACACTGTTTACTAATTTTATAGTATGTTTTAATCTCTGGTAAGTAAGTCCCTATTACTGTTATTGTTTTTCCCCCAAATATATCTTGAGTGTTTTCATGCATTTAAACATTCCAGTTGAATTTCATCAACATATTAGCAAATCATTCAAAAAGTTTTCATTGGGATTCCTGATGGAATGACGTTGCATTTACATATGAGATTTTGAGAGAATTGCCATCCTTACAATATCGAGTCTTTCGTTAATTTAAGGCTTCCTTTCTTCCCTTTAGTAAACTTGTGTGGTTTCTTTCCCTTGGTCCTGCACATTTCTTTAATTCAATTCCTGACCTGTCACTTCAATTATCCACTTGCCACCATCCTCAACTACGTAAGACCTCTCTTCTTCCATAGAGCGTTCTAGCAAAATCCCAACCATGGCTCAATCTAAGTGTATGAACCTTGAAAACATCATGCTAAACAAAAGAAGCCAGATGCCAGTGACCAGGACCGCCTATTCAATATCCATACACTTGGAATGAGATATGCCTTCACACTCACTAGCATGGATGTAATTTAAAAAGAAGAGCAATAACAAGCGTTGGCAAGGAGGTAGAGAAATTGAAATGTTCATACATTACTGGTGTCGATGTCAAATGATGCAGCTATTATGAAAAACAGTTTGGACATTCTTCCAAAAGTTAAATGCAGGTTGCCCTATAGCCCCAAAATTCCACTCTTAGATCTAGCCCCCAGATAATTGAAAACACATATTTATACAAAAACTTGTCCACCAGTCTTCACAGCAGCATTATTCAAGATAGCCAAATAGTAAAAACGACCCAAATGTCCACCAACTGATGATGGATAAATGAAATATCAAAATATGGTATGTCAATAAAATGGATTATCATTCACCCATAAAAAGGAATGAAATAGTGATACATGCTACAACATAAATGAACCTTGAAAACATCATGCTAAACAAAAGAAGCCAGATGCCAGTGACCAGGACCGCCTATTACATGATTCTGTTTATATGAAAGGTCCAGAATAGACAAATCCATAGACAGAAAAGTGACTTGGTAACTGCCAAGGGCTGGGGGAAAAGGAGAATAAGGAGTGAATGCTAAAGTCTATGGAGTTTCTTTTGGGGATAACAAAAATGTTCTGTAATTAGACAGTTGTGGTGGCCAAACAATTTTGCGAATATATTAAAAACCACTGAATTGCATACTATAAAATGGAGAATTCCTTCTGCACAACCCCCTCCTTCTACCCTCCCATTACAGGGAAATGATGTTTCCCCTCCTCTTTCAGGCTAATCCCTGGGCCCTTTATCCCGGTCTGCCATAGATCCTCCCTTCTCCCCTCCTCTACATCTCCAAAATCAACCTTTTGTTCAGCATTTAAATACACACACATTTCTCCCACCTCAAAAAAAAAAAAAAAAAAAAAAAAAAAAAGACGTGTCTTCATGAAAGCCATGCCTCCCCAGCCCAGCCCAGGCTCCACCCTCTGCTTCCTCTCAAAGGGACAGCCTACAAGCGCCATCTCCTGTTTCCACCTCCTCTCTTCCAGCACCCAACAACTATTTAGTGAGCACCTACGGAGTGAAGACACAGTTCTCTACTCTGAGGATAGAACAGTGAACAAGACTGACAAGCCCTATGCTCTTGGAGGATACCTGTGAGGTGATGGGGGTGCAGACAGAGAATACACAAGCAGCCAACACAGGGGACCACTGCAGGGGTGACACTGTTATGAACTGACAGGGGTAAGGAGCCATGTTAGATGGGGTGGTCAGGAATGACCTCCCCAAAAGAGGACACAACTAAGCTGAGACCCTCTGAGTCAAAGGCAGCAGCCATAAAAGCTCAAGGGTGGTCATGGAGTACTATGCAGCCATAAAAAAGGATGAGTTCATGTCCTTTTCAGAGACATGGATGAAGCTGGAAACCATCATTCTCAGCAAACTAACACAGGAACAGAAAACCAAACACGGCATGTTTTCACTCATAAGTGGGAGATGGACGAGAACACATGAGCACAGGGAAGGGAACACCTGTTGGGGGGTGGGGAGGGATAGCATTGGGAGAAATACCTAGTGCAGATGGCAGGGTGATGGATGCAGCAAACCACCATGGCACATGTATAACTATATAACAAATCTGCATGTTCTGCACATGTACCCCAGAACTTAAAGCATAATATTAAAAAAAAAGTTCATGCATGAGAACTCTTCAGACAGGGAATGGCTGGGCAATGGGCCTTGAGGCCACCATGAACTTGGCAAGTTTGAAGAAGATAAAAACTTCTCCATCCCCACCCCACCCTATAAGGGTCAGAAACCATGGCTCTCATGTTCCCATAGCTCTCTGGGTTTTTTCTGTCATGGAATTTACATCACTACATTGGAGTTGCATATTTAATTGAACGTTTTCCCTAATATACTTTAAGTTTTACAAGACAGGGAGTTTAGCACACAGTTGGTTCTCAAGAAATATCTTCTCATGAGTATTCTAGGTAGTCACAGCATCTGAAAATAATGGTTCTTGCCATTTCCCAGTATTTGTATTTCTTATTTCTTTATATTGTTTAATGGCACTAGCTACAATTTCCAAAACAAGGTTGCAGAACTGTGATGTGGCAGGCTGGCCACGACTTTAGTACGAATGTTAATGGCTTTTCCTAGAAATTATCCATTATGCAAGAGAAGTAGCCTCCTATCCCATTTACAGCTTTTATTTCTTTACTTTTGAGAAAAAGTAGATGTTGAGTCAAATCAAATGCCTTTTGCGTATCCATCAAGATGGTCACACAGTTTCTTCTCTAATGAATTCATAGGCTGTATTACAATACTAGCTTTCCTAAGAACGATTCTTTTGTTTCTGGAATAAACTCTCCTTGATTGCAGTGAGTTGTTCTTTTAAAATAAGGAGGCAGCTCAGGACTGTGGATAAAAGCTGGGACTTGGGTATTAGAGCCAACTACAAAATTAGAGAACAAAGACATTATCTATTAGGATTAAAAATGGAATTAAGAAGTGAGTCTTAAAAAGAAAAACAAAGAAGACAAACTTCTGGTAAATCTGACCAAGAGCAGCCACAAGAAAACCAACATTAGGGATAAGCAGCTATGACCTCGGCTGCCACAAGGACCAGCTGGGTCCCCTCTTGACTGTCAGCAGCCTCCTCTGTTAATGACAGAACATGAGCCTCATAGGGCAGTTGTGTGACCATCTCATAGCACATAGCACAGTACCAACTACCCAATCAAACCAAAAGAAGTTCTCTAAAAACTGTGATGTTCAATCTGCTAATATTTCCTTTAGGCTTTTATTTTGACAACCCTTGTCATGTGATACTAGCCTAATAACTTGAATTAGGACATTTCCATTCCTTCTGTGTTCTGAAAGATCTTAAAATACCTAAGCATTTTCTGTTCATATATTTTGCCTTTAAAACCTCTTGGAAATAGGCCAGGTATGGTGGCTCATGCCTGTAATCCCAGCACTTTGGGAGGCCAAGGCAGGTGGATCATGAGGTCAAAAGATCAAGGCCATCCTGGCCAACATGTTGAAACCCTGTCTCTACTAAATATACAAAAATTAGCTTGGCATGGTAGCATGTGCCTGTAGTCCCAGCTACTCAGGAGGCTGAGGCAGGAGAATCGTTTCAACTCAGGAGGCAGAGGTTGCAGTGAGCAGAGATCACGCCACTGTACTCTAGCCTGGTGAAAGAGCAAGACTCTATCACAGAGAAAAAAAAAAAAAAACCCTCTTGGAAATAAAAGTGTTAACACTATGTAAGAAAAAAATCCTCAAAAAAAAACCTGTCTGATGGTCCCTCCCTATGATAATTCCCTTAATGCAGGAGCAGTGAGGGGAAGAGATAGATAAATCATAAATGGAGTTAACCTGGGACTCTATTTTATCTGCCTCGAAAACCTAGCATCCTATTGTTTTGGCTTTTACAAACAAGACAAGAATAAGTGGCCCCAAGAGGGAGGAAACACAGCGGCGTAGCATCGCAACGAGGGAAGGGGCAAGGGTGGAGGTTTGATTGAATGGAATGATTCATGTTCGCAGGTCACGTAAGCCTTCTAGAGGCCTGAACTTGTCATCCAGCACATGTTTGACATCATTCTCCACACATTCATATACGACCATCACACGGCCATGTAGTGGGTACCAAGAAATGACCAAAGCCAGGTCCAAATGATCAAAGTAGATCCATCCCGTCCCTGAATACACAAAAACCCTGTTGTCCTAATGGGAGACTAAGATGCTATACTTGGTCAAATCAAGAACACAGGAAGTTCTCAGACTTGACCTCTAACTAGTTTAGTGATGGTTCCACACTTGTCAGACAGAACCTAGATAAAAATGTGACTTTTCTTTTTGCATGCCGCTCCACAATAAAGAAGTAGCTAGACTGGAGGTGGGTCAGAGAAAGTCCACGTAACTGAACCATGTCCTGTATGACTGGTGGAATACAGAGGGTCATTTTTCAAACATGGGAAAGGCTGCCACGTGTCAGAATTAGATTTTGTGCTGTGTGACCCCAAAAGGTAAAAGGGAGATCCACAGATGAAAACAATGGGAGAAAGATCACAGTACCACAACTCAATAGAATAACTTACCAAAGACAGCACAGGGTCAGCCAGCCTGGGAGAAAGCAAGATCTCTACAGTGAAAATCAAGACACTTGACACAGATCCTGCCAAGGAGATGGAGGATCAGAGAAGATTTTCCAGGTAATATTTAACTTATCCTTCAAACATGAGAGTCTGTGAAAAAGTACAGGAAACGACTAGAGAAAATCTTCAAAGGCACTCACCAGGCAATGACACAAATAGGAAGCGGTGGTCTTGTTTGCACTATTTCTCCTAATTTAAGTCATGCACCCCACTTCCAGCCAGCAGTGAGGCTGACTCAGTGCAATCTCCTTAGCCCCAGACATCCTCCTTACACATCTTAGTAACAAAATGGCAGGGAGGCTGGAGAACAAGCCACAAATCTGGATAATCCACACTCTTGAAAGTATCATCCAGAAATAAAGAACGGAGCAAAATAAAGCCACCACAGAAAACCCGCTCTAGTTATGACATGTACAAAACATCCACTGAAAGAGGCCAAACCTTTCTTGTTTCAAACTCAGCTTCACAAAGATATTAATTAAATAAATACGAAGGTGTGAAAGTGGACAAAGAGTCCCGATATGACCCTCATGGAAGGCTGTGCTGTAACCCAAGTCGGGGGCTCAGTGTATATCTGTGGGGGGCATGAACTGTGTGGCTGCAATCAGAATGGCCTCCCATCTGACAGCCAGGGACAGACTGAAATCTGGGATCTGGAGAACAAGAGATGACACAGCCTACTAAGGGTGAATTTGGTAATTATAATGAATCTTTACCTATGCAGAAACCAAAAGCTGTGGTAACTGATCTTTCACAGACTAGTGGCGTTAAAACCCAGAGCTACGCAAGGCCATATTCAGACTGGTTTTGGACCTGTGAGTGGTATCTCTTGATCAATATCGTGGACAGTTCAACAGACCATAAAAAAAAAAAAAAGATGTCAAATAAACATCATGAAACAAATGACTTCACCTCCTCATTAAAATGTTTCCTCATATAAACTCAACTACTGTTAAAGTTTCTTCAAAAACAATATGATATAGTTTCAAAACACTTAAATTCAAATGCTAAAAACACATCATAAGAAAAAACACAGGATATAATGGTGCATACCTATAATCCCAGCACTTTGGGAGGCTGAGGCAGGTGGATCACTTGAGTTCAGAAGTTCAAGACCAGCCTGGGAAACATGGTAAAACCCTGTCTCTACCAAAAATAAAATTAATTAGCTGAGTGTGGTACATGTTTGCCTGTTATCCCAGCTAACTGGGAGGCTGAGGTAGGAGGATCATTTCAGCCCAGGATATGGAGGTTGCAATAAGCCAAGGTCGCACCTCTGCACTCCAGCCTGGGTGACAGAGTGAGACTCCCATCTCAAAAAAAAAAAAAAAGAAAAAGAAAAAAGAAGAGAAAGCATTTGTGCTCTTTAGCATCTTAGTACTCCAAATATTGATTTAAATCACATTAAAATTAAGCACTAGGGAGAAAAGGGTTAAAACAGATTTAGCATACGATGTCAAATATGGTTCCTGTGCCAAAGTGCTTATTTTAAAGGCAGGCACTATATGCATTTTATCTCCTGGACTTAATTTGTGTTTTGCTATGCTCAACAATTTTAATGCCAAGAGGAAGAAACTAAGTGAGAAAGGGAGTGTGCTGGCCTGAACCTAGAGAGTTGATCTAATTGAACTGAAAAACTTAAAACCCTTCTCCATCTGTTCAGTACACCTGCTGATGGAGCACTAGCCCAGGTAGGGAGGAAATCCATCAGAGGCCAGTTATAAATAGATTTTTATTTCATCTGCTAAGAGCTTGGCAGCCGAGGTGGGAGGGCTGCTAACACTGGCAGCCAGCAGAAGCTCTGGGCTCCTTTTATGTTGAGGTGAAAGGAGTGGAGAGACAGAGAACTTAAAAAAAAAAGACTCCCAACAACTCATTTGACAACCAACCACCAGTCATTAGTTTGTTTAAAACGTGCCAGGCATTTCTGATAAGTGCTGGAGACCTGCAAAGATCCATCACACCCTCTCGTGAGGATCGTCCAGAATCTCATGGGAAACAGCCTCGCCAATCACTCACAGGACAGAGATTCTATGTGCAAACTTCCTTGTGGCGTTTATGACATGTATCAAGAGTAAAGAGGGCACGATTAACATGATAGTGCCTTAACTTTCTGAGAATGGGGTCGATGGAAACTCTAAATGTACCAAAATGTAAATCAGAAAAAAAAAAGTCTTTGTGAAGAGAAACCAGCAATTCTAATCCACAGACTATCACAAGGACTTTAACTGGCAGGTGACATTCAGGTTCCTCCTTCTAGGTACAAGTCAGTGGGAATCACTCCTCTTCACATCCCATCAGCTGCTAGGGTGGTATACCCCATCCCACCGCCTAGCAGGGGCTCAGTAAACAGGAGTTAATGTGAATGAATCAATAGCCAGGGAAATCATGAAAGGATTTTGCCCTGTGAGTGAAATGGAACCAATGGGTATCTCAAGACAGGCCTGATGTGAATGTTTGCAACAGAAACTTAAGAACAAATGTCAAAGACTGTATGTCCAAATAGGACCAGTGAGAATGGAAGTGTAGAGGAGAAAAAAATTTATATTTCTCTCACTTGCAGAAGTCTGGGCTTAGGGAGGCCTTCCTGATACCCTTTAGGAACATTAAGGATATTATTGAGAAGACAATGACCCCTATATTCTGTCACCACCAAGGACAAGAGAAATGGAAGTGATTGGTGACAAGGGACAGCTGGGTTAAATATGAGGAAGAATTTCCTGACAGCAAAGGTTATTAAACACTGAAAAGGCAAACTAAAGGAGATTAGGGATGCTTTCTCTGGAGGTCTTTAAAAAAGTAGAATCGCTTAGCAACTATCTGGGGGTAATTTAGGTACACTTCTGCCCGCTCTTCTGGCCTTTTTCAGTGCTCTAATTCATCCCCTGGCCCGGACAAGACATGCTCACCACGGTAAACTGCTGTCACACTCTGTTCCATAATGAGCTCTCAGAAGGAGAATAAGCATTAAGAAAATGGCAAAAGCTCTCTTGGAAGTAAAACTCATTTTTCTTTATTTAAACAGCATGTTGGGTTTTTGTGGTTTTCTTTTGCTTCTTTTTCCTTTTCTTAAAATGCTTACATCCAGAAATAGCTAAACAAAACTCATCTACACTGATCTGTTATTGCAAAGCATTAGGAGGAATCCAGGTGGAAGATGAAGTGGGAATGTTCCGAGTCAGATGCACAGAATGCCTCATCATGTACCTCTTTGCTAGGCACTGAGTACCATGGGGTCTGCCGCCCAGAGATTGTAGTATCTGCTTCTCGGGAGGTCAAAAAAGGAGACTCTCATCAGTTTGGTTACAAGGAGGCAAACTAAATGACCTCTAAGACACTAAAACTCTAGAGTGTTTATTTTTCAGAGCTCTATACTCAGCATTAAATTAAAAAAAAAATACTCATAAAAGTCTGATATCCTGAAAGGTCCAGGTTCTCTAGGATGTGTGAATTTGATTCTCCCTCTGAGTTGCAGAGGGACAGGAGGCTGAGGAAAAGCAGGATCCTTTCTCCTGTCCTAAGATTAGTCACTGCACTTGCCATATTTACAGGTCTGTGTCTTTCACCACTGTACCATCAACTGGGTGACAGCAGGGGTTGTCTGTGTTCTGTCCATCATATGACCTCATCACTCAGCCCTCAGGGACTCAGAGACTGAATGAATAATGGACTGATTGCAGCATGGATGGATGGATGGATGGTAGATGGGTGGGTGGGTGGATGGGTAGATGGATGGTGTGGGTAGGTGGATGGATGGTGTGGGTAGATGGATGGATGGGTGGATGGATGGTGGGTGGATGGACAGACGGGCGGACAGACGGATGGCGTGGGTGGGTGGATTAATGAATGGGGTAGGTAGGTGGATGGGTGGATGGATGGGTCGGCTGGTGGATGGATGAGGTGGGTGAATGGATGGAAGGAGTGGATGGGCGGGTCAGGGGCTTGGGTAAATGAATGCAGGGGGTGGGGGCGTGGGTGGCTGGCTGGTGGACAGAAGGACTGACCTAAGGACACAATCCCAAGGTATATGGAATAGCAAGTAACAACTTGCTATTCTCCTGGTGGCCCCATCACAGAGTGAACACATGTGAAATCATGGGAAGCACAACAAATCTGGAAGCGGAGGACTTGATTTGAGCCCCAGTACTGCTACTAACAAGACCAGGCACTTCACTTCCCTGGACCTCTATTTCCTCACCTGAAACATGTGTGGTGTGCCTGCCTGTCGCTCTTACAGAGTTGCACTGACTTAAACAACAGAGAAAACAGTTTCTAATTAAACAAACAAGTCATTATTTTCACACACTCTTTATTAAAGTTTTTCTTAAAACTTTTACACAGTGGCGGAATGGTGCAGAGATGGTGACTGGAGCCAAATGCTGATTCCAGGGAAGAATTCGGTAAGAATTCAGTAACAATCTCCTTCAGTAAGGAGAAAAAAAGAAATATCAAAGCTAGCCAATGAAAGGACACTTCACTGGTTCCTATATGCTGAAAGGAGGCTCACTCCCTGCAGTAAATAGCAAGCGAGTACAATAAGGCCAACTGGAATTGACTGAGCAAAGCGAATGGCCACTGCCCTTAAGAAAGGCAAGTCTGTGACATCCAGGCCTCGGGGCTTGACTTCCACGGTTGGGTTTGCAAGCCCACTCTTCCATCAGCTGTTAATTTGTGCCTAGAACCTCACCTATGACTGCGGCAAACCATCAACAGACACACAGTGGTGCCAAATGTTTGAACGACAAAGGAGGGTTCCTACAGGATTGTGAAGAGACTATCCTCTCCCATTCCAATTTTTAAACAGATGTATAACTACTAAAGCACGTTCATATACATGGCGACTAGCAGGGAAAGAGGGAGAGGGCTGCCTGAAACACTCCACAGCCACCCTGTCCTCCTGGTTTCTGTATCTTCTGTGTGTTCTTTTGTTTTGCAAAGTGATTTGGGAGATTAGGTGGGTTTTGTTTAGGCAGAACAGCAAGAGCAAAGTCGGTGAATAAGTGCTACTTGATTGCACAACAAAAGATACACAAGGAGCCTCAGCCACAACTCAATCCACTTGCCCCAACAGTGTGCATTTCTCAATTAAGTTATTTTGTTAGCAAGACTACTGGTTAGGGGAAGGAGAAAGTGCTTATTGCACCGAGATTATTCACTGTATAGAAATCACTATAATCAGATCAACAGAACATTCTTTCTAAGGGCCCTAGAACTCTTATTTGGTAAAGTTGCACATGCGATGGGAATGTGCCCATATTATCGGTGTGCTATAGAGCAGTTCCTGCAAATAACAGAGTAAAACTCCACAATTGTCTTTAATTCAATGATTGCTGCCTGGGAACTAAGAATCTGCCTCAGATTTCAAGTTGACCAAAAGACCACATGAAAAATAAACTTTATCCTCAAGATGTTAATTAAGGAGATACATTTCTGATGCATTCTAAGAAATCAATCCCATTAGCCCTCTCTGTCACGACGGAAAGCATGGATTATAAGCATGGATTATCACTAAAATCACTTTTGAAAATGAAAAATGAAAGCATTACAATTTTTCAAATATATTCATTTCCAAAGTTGCCAATAAGGAAAATGAAAAAAAAAAAAAGATTGAGAAGGTATTTTCAATCAGCCTAACAAAGGATTAGTTAATAAAAATGCTACAAATTAGTAAGAATAAAACAACTCAAAAGAATATGAACAAAGAATACACATAAAAGGACATCTAAATCACCAGTATAAAAAGATGTTCAATCTAAGTAATCAGCTATGCCAATAAAAATAACAGCAAAATATTTCTTGCCCACGAGATTGACAAAAATTTTAAAGTCTGGTACTACCAACTGATAGTGAAGACACAGTGAGACAAGAACTTTGATACCCTAGTGCAGGAATATAAATGGGTACTGTAAACCAAAAATAAAATTATAATCCCTCCCCCAACCATCTGAGT
This sequence comes from Sapajus apella, assembly GCF_009761245.1. Lineage (NCBI taxonomy): Eukaryota > Metazoa > Chordata > Mammalia > Primates > Cebidae > Sapajus > Sapajus apella. The sequence goes on along the minus strand of NW_022437090.1, from coordinate 2,276,046 downwards.
GGACCTCTTCTCTTGGTCAAGGGCATTCCAAAGTTAACCTGAAAAACCAGTTCAGACTATGATGTGAAGGAGGGTTGGACATGCCTCATTATTCCTTCTCCCTTTTGGAATTCAGGAAAAGCAGACCAGCATTAATATCAACACAGATCTTAAGTCTGATAAGAAACTTACAATCTATTCCTCTGAAGCCTGCTATAAGGAGGCTTCATCTGCATGATAAAATCTTGATTTTCACAGCCCCTTATCCTAACCCAGACATTCCTTCTTATTGAGGATAATTCTTTCAACCAACTGCCAACCAAACTTTTAAATCTACCTGTGACCTAGAAGCCCCTGCTTCAAGTTGTCCTGCCCTTCCAGAACAAACCAGTGTACATCTTACAGGCATCTACTGATGTTATATATTGTATCTCCCTAAAAGGTATAAAGCCAAGCTGTATCCCAATCACCGTGGGCATAAGTCGGGACTTCCGGAGGCTATGTCACAGGTGCATCCTTAACTTTGGCAAAATAAACTTTCTAAATTGATTGAGACCTGTCTCAGATACTTTTAGGTTCACAGTACATATGCTTGAGAGAATGGTGTGGCATTACTGAGTAAAGGTGAAATATTCAGAAACTGGGCTCCATTTCCAAGTCCTCCTCTAGAGATACCAAGATGTGTAGGAGGGTCATGACAGCACGGGTAGCACAAGGCAGATCTCTAAATGTCCATCCACAGAAGAATGGCTAAGCTAAAATGAGACACTCTACAGACTTATACCTGCATTAGCAATAGAGATAACTCTCAGAAATATCTAATTTCATTTGCAAAAGGATAGCAACAGTATAAAATATTTTATCTAAGTTTTTAAACATGTAAAATATGTTGTTTATGGCTACATGTATATGCAGTAATTCCAAAAAAATGTGCATGAAAATGTTCTACACCAATTTTAGAAGTGGGAAAATAAGGCTTTAGTTATGGCCTTAATTTTTTTTAAATATCTGAGGCAAATAAATATGGCATTTGTCACTTCCGGGTAATGGGTATATGTGTATTCATTCTATTTTATCAAATATTTTGCTATATGTTTGAAGGTCATCCATATTTTAAAAATTTTAAAGCATTTTAAATATATATATATATATATATAACACCATTTATTGACAAGCACAGCTGAAAAGCATACAGAATTAGGTACATCATCTCTATCCATCACCATCATGTGTCTGGAGTAACTAAGCTAGATAATTATCTACCATGTTTGTGATTCCTATCAGCTAAATTGCTTTCAGGCACATTATCTCATTTAATATTCTTAACAACCCTTTGATATAGGTATTATGACAGCCACTTCACTTATAGGAAAAGTCAACCTTTAGAGTTTTGGAGATTTTCCCAAGATCATTCAGTTAGTAAGTGATACAAAACTGGGATCTCATACTGTCGTTGCTACAGCACAGATGACTGGTAAGAACTATGACAATATATCTTTCCAAAGTTGTATGCATCATCTTTAAGATCTGTGTTACCCACCGAAGCTACAGGTTTGAATTTGCAAATGAAATAGAATATCACTGAAATTTTTAAAGCCTCCAGTCAAATCTGTTTCTTCTGACTATTTTTAATATACCAACCTCTTCTAAAAATAAGTTGCAAAAGTCTGATAAAACCTGGCATGTTGATAACAAAAAAAAAAAAAAAAAAAGGAAATCTTACCCAGGTAGGGTGTTCTCTCCTCTTAAAAATAAATTTTCTAAATTAATAAAGTAGAAACTATAATTTCATCTCTCATACTTTTTTATTCAATGTGCTAGTGATTAAACACATACCAATCTCTGGGTAGATAGTGATTAAAGAAGGTTCAGACCCTAATCTGAGAATGTGACTACCATTAAACAAGTTATCAAACATAAGTAGCACTAACAACATAAGCTAAATTTAAGGAATACACAGCTCAGACACTGTCCAGGTTACTGCACCAAGTACAAAACTAACAATAAAAATCGCAATATTGACTACGGGTAGCCTGAATTTCACCCCCACTCAGCAATAATAAGGTACTCTTCTACGCCCCCACCTCACAGAAGTAAGAGAGTGCCCCCTTTCCCCTGCTAGCACAGTGTTAGAGAAGGTTTGCTAACACAGAAGGCTTAAATAAAATCTAATCTCCTAATACCTAACATGCATGGATATAATCAAAAATCATTTATCATACCAAGAACTAAGAAACTCTCAATTTAAATGAGAAAAGACAGTCAAGAGATGCCAACACTGAGATGGCACAGATGTTGGAATTGTCTGACAAGGATCTGGAAGTAGCCATTATAAAAATGTTTCAACAAGCAATTACAAATGGGCAGGAAACAAATTTTAAAAACAGAAAGTCTCAGTCCAGACATAGCAGATAAAAAAGAATAATTGAAATTAAAACTCACCAGGTGAGCTAAACAACAGAATGACGATGACAGAGGAAAAAATCTGTGAATCTGAAGGTCTGAAGGTAAAAACAATAGAAATTACCCAATCTGAACAGTAAAGAGAAAACAGACTTAAAAAATAATCAGTATCAAGCACTGGGAGAACTGTAACAAAGGTTTAACATTCATATCCTCCAAGTCTTGGAAGGAAAGGAGAAAGAGGGCATACCTAGGAAAGTGCTCAAATAAATAATTCCTGAAAACTTTCCAATTTAGCAAAAGACATAAACCTATATATTCAAGAAGGTGAATGATCCCCAAGCAGGATAAACCCAAAGAAATCCACAAAAAGGCACAACATAATCATGCTCCTTGAAAACTAAGGACAGAGAAAGATTCTGAAAGGAATGAAAGAAAAAGTACATCTTAGCTATTGGGCAAAACAATTCAAATGACAGCAGATTTCTCATCAGAAACTACAAAGGCAAAAGAAGAGGGTACAACTGAAGTTACCCTGAAAAAAACAAACTGTCAACCCAGAATTCCACTCCTGGGGATATACCCAAAAAGAGCTGGAAACAGGAAACAGGAGCTCAAAGAGATATCTGTACACGCATGTTCATAGCATCATTATTCACAATAGGCAAAAGGTGGAAGCAACCCAAGTGTCCATTGACAGATGAATAGAGAAAGAAAATGTGGTCTTTCCATACAACGGAGTACTATTCAGCCTTATAAAGGAAGGAAATTCTGACACATGCTAAAACACATATGAATCCTGAGGACATTACGCTAAGTGAAAGAAGCCAGTCACAAAAGGACAAATACTGTACGATTCCACTTATATGAGGCACCTGAACTAGTGAAATTCAGAGACAGAAAACAGAATCGTGGCTGCCATGATCCTGTTCAGGGGCTGGGAGAAGGGAAGAATAGGGAGTTAACAGGTACAGAGTTTTGGTTTTGCAAGATGAAAAGATTTTTGTGGCTAGATGACAGTAATGGTAGCGTAACAATGTGAATGTACCTGATACCACTTAAAAATGGTTAAGATGGTAAAATATATGTTATGCATATTTTGTCACAATTTTTAAAAATTAAAAAATCACTTTTTAAATAATGATATCTACTATTGATTATTTACTACATACCAGACATTATGCTAAGAGCTTTGCATGTATTTCCTTATTTCTCCTCCCAAAATCTTTTGAGGGAAACACCATGATCCCTGTTCTACAGATGAAGAAACTAGGTTTACATAACTTGGCCAAAGTTCCACAACTAAAAAATTGAGTCAAAACTCAAACTCATGGTGAGGATATGCTGAGGCACATTTTCTCTAACCCATGATGGTAAAGAACTGTTTGTTTCAAAGGCAGCTTTCCCATGAATACAGCTAAGGTGAAACACTCCTGGGTCTTTGAGAACAATTTGATATTTTCAGATAAGGTAAAATAACTTAGAAGGGCTAATGGGAAAAGAGATACAAATGACATTGATAGACAAGGATAAAAGAATGGCATAACTCCAGAGGTACTAATTCTTCAATATTTCACACAAAACCTCCAGATCCACACATAAGGGGTATTCTAATTGTATAGGACTGAGAGACTCTGAACTGTAAGAGGAGAAAATGTTCATCTCCTCTGTCTGATAAAATGGAATACAGAACACAGGTAACTTTCTTCACTTTCTGCTTACTTTTATTTAGAGAAATAAAATAACCTGATCACAGCTCATGGCCAAACTTTTAAGTTGAGCCTTGCAGAGTTGTTGCTATTATTCAAAACCTGTTGAGTTTCAGAATAATTTCGTAACTGTAGTACTCTCAGAAACTTTTCTTTCACTTGATCTAAATTTCTACTTACTCATCCTTCCCTATTTCACCATGTTCTCTAAGAACACTTCTGATCACATCCCCCATCCCCCTAGACTTCAAGGTCAGATACTGGAACACTGCCCTCCCTGGCCACAGACCTTTAACCTTCTTCCAAGACCTGCTATTCCAATTCCAAGTCTGTATGCACCCCAGGGCCTCCACAAGCCCAATGGGGACTTGGTACCTTCCTGCAGCAGATCAAAGCACAGGGCTTCGGCAGTGAAGTGGGGGCTAAATTCCAGCCCCTCACTGCCTTGGACACAAACTGTACACAATGATCCTGACTCTGCCTCTCCCTCTCCTGGGCCTCAAAACATCCCTGGAGAACCAGAAAAACGTTGTTCAACATGAACTGGCCTCAGCAGCCCATTTACATGCCCTCATGCAGCACCCCCGCCCCCCCGAATAACACTTTATGCCTTCTCAACACCTGCGGTTGCTGATATTACAGTCTAACCCAGGACCCCACGTCCACCCTCGCTCCCTCAGGGGCCCCTGGCACTGCAGCTACAACAGGACTGAAACTGCTTGCTGGGTGTCACCCTCAGCTCTGCACAACTGCCCTTACCACCTTCTCTGTCTCAATCCCCTCAGCCTTTGTCCTGCCCTCAAAAGAAACACTCTAAACCTACTGGACACTCCACTGGCCTGCTTCATGCTCAGGCCATACCACCAAGTCCTAAGGTACAGTATGGGATCCTTTGGGAAAACGAGGGCAGAGGGAATGCAAGACAACGGAGGGCTGGCCAAAGAGAGCAGATGCCCAGGGCCACCCCATACCAGGCAAGTCTCCAATGGCCACCTCTAGAGAGCCTAACATGGTCACAAATAATGTGGCCCTCTGCTCCACCCCTTTAAACCCATAACCGGCAACAGAGAAACAAAATAAAGCACAGTGCTTTTTGCTTTTCGTCCACGAGGGAAAAAACTCTTAGTCACATAAGACTCAAGAAGATAATACTCTGGGGTTTACCACTTGGTTTATTTCTTCCATAAATACTTAGTAAGTGTCATTGTGTACCAGTCCCTGTGCCCAGCATGGCTACCTGGATTACACGGAATAACAGACAAAGATATTTGGTAACCTGAAAAGGTAGCTACATTCATCAATTATTACTCTCCTCTTCTCCACCCAACTACACGAGGAATTCCTATGGGCAGCGACTCTATCTTTTGCCTGGCACAGAGCAAGTCCTCTAGGAGTATCTGCTGAATGACCTCAGTAGTGTTTACCCGCAGCTGAGACACTTCTCATCTCCATTCCATGGGCCACCAGCTCTGCCTCACGCCTAGGGCCACCAAAGCAGCCTACAAGCACCACTCCTCACATCACATGACTTCTATCTCCTTTTAAAAGATGAACCTATGCCTTATTTTTATATCAGGGAACAACCGCATGGAATAAAGTTAGGCCACTGAGTTAAATGTGTGTTCATTCTCTCTCTCTCTCTCTCTCTCTCACACACATACACACACACACACACACACACACACCCACCCACTAGAATACAGAAAGTGAACTGATAAGTCCATTTAAAATATACCGCCCCCTAGCAAACCTTCTTTCAAAGGGCCATGCTGGCTTCAGGATGTGGGATGGGCCTCCTCTTCTTCCTCTGTCTCACAACGGAAAACAAAGGAAAGGAAAAAATCCCACATAAACAGGCCACTGTTGTTTACGTTGCAGCCACATCTTCGAAGGTTCAATTACACCTGCTTTGACATATTTAAGATCTAGCACGTGAGCAGTGGCTCAATCTTCATTTCTTCCTCCCTGAATTTGAATTGCTTATTTTACATGTCTGTCAGAAGACCTGAACAACTCCAGTTTTGGGCCAAGAAAATGGAACAACCAAAACGGTCATAAAACAAGATTCTTACAGCTACATGTACTAATCTCCTGATATTTTATAATCACATTCTTTAATATGTGTATTGTGCAAGAAAAGTGAACATACTTTATCTGCTGAAATAAATCTCATTGTAGTACTGCCTTTTTCTACACAGGCTTTTGGACTTTATTTTAAATCTATTCCTTCTTCCATCCCCATTACCAAAAATAACTTTATCAATAAAATATTAGCATATTTAAGTGAGAGCTCCACAAACATTTGTTGAATAAATGAATAAATGAGTAATTATAAAATACTGGACTAATGCTCCCTGAGAAGTTCGCATTAATTTGTAGAATAATGTGCTTGTATGTTCAGGTACATACATCAGAATGGAATTTAATAATAGGCATCAAGTAGCAGTTAAATATTAATGCATTTCTGCCTTAATAATTCTACTCCAAAATATTATACAATTCAAACGACAACAAATATGTGCTGAGACAGAGTTCATTTACAATCAAACCACTAGTATTTATATACTTTAAAATAAGATTTGAAATATTAATATGGAAATAGTTAATAATCTAAATGTCAACGTGTTTGTAGTACAAAAGGTCTAAAAGGACAGAAGCATGCATTATGTTACAACTAAATTTCTTTTTTAAAAAAATGCAATCGACGCAACTTCTTAATCACATTTTTAAAAAAAAAAACCTTGCACAAAGACACTTCTATTATACCCGGTTTACAAAGAACATTTTCATAGATTTTATTTTTATTTTAAGCTATGTAATGAGTAGGCCAGAGAGAATCTATTGGTAAGAAACTTTAGTGACTATAACAGCTAATATTTATCAAATTTTAAGTTTAACACACACTATAAAATGTAGGATTACCAGTATCGAAAAATTTAATATTTCTAATGTATATTCTGATGTATTTGTTTTTTAATTCACCTACTTTTGATCATACTGTTAGAAAATAATTGGATATGAAATAGTTTGGATGTAAGTTTGTTCTGAGTTCGCTGCAAAGAAGAATCAGCTAGCAGAAATTATTTTAACTTCAGGAAATAAATGGCCTTAAATAAATTAAATAAGTTATATATTTAGCAAACTTAAATGGCAAGAAGGTATGTTAAATGTTTAAGAGGCAAATGGAAGTAAATATAAATCGGCAATAAGACGGTCAGTATTAAAATGAAGCTCAAATTAAACTTATTTGCTGAACTTTCTTTTTGTTTCATATATTGTTGTTTTTAGTAGAGGCATGAATGATCCTGTAATCAATTCAAAAAGGAAGACTGCAGTCAGGCAAACATTCCCTTCCCGTGCCTATCAGCATGTCTTTCATGTCTTGGCGTCCATTTTAGGAGTATCAGCGAGGTAGTGTATAAAGGAGCTTATTAAACAAAGGTTGTCATTTTGGCAACACACATAAACGTTCAGTGATTTCATTTTACTGAAAATCAAAATGTTCATTAATTAAAAAGTTGAAGAACATACTTAAGCTTAACTGTTCAAACACCTCTGTTAGATTTCATATATTTTCCAATCATATTTGTATATTAAATGCCATTTTCAGGGTTGCTGATATGTCACTATAATTTTATAAAAAACCATCTGAAACAATTGATCATTTAAGGCGCGCAGTAATAGAAAGCTATAGACAGTTTTTTACTGCCGAAGGATTAACAAATCAATGATTATATACTCAAAACAAAAGCACAGATCCAGGGGCAGTCTTTCACACTGCCCAAAATGATGAGTACTTATGTGAATATATACAGTTTTCCTGTATTGTTTCAGCATATATAAAAAAAAAATATGATTATAGGAAGTCATAACCTAATCCCTACAATTCAAACACTCTTTAAAAACAGAATATTTACAACGAGGGTGGTCCACAGAAACACATGCCTTACAGTTAACCTCTCCTACAATAACGCTGATTTTTAAGAACAGAACTATCACAATCCAACCATAACCAGGCCTAATAGGAAGGATTTATTGCTCAGAAATTAGATATAAAGTATATATCTAAGTAAAACACCAGGTAGTACTAAAAAGAAAATCGATAAACTTTCTAGATTTTCCTTCCACTTAAAACATTTTGAGAGAATCAGGCTATAGTAATCGTTTGATTATAAAATCTCATCAACTGAAAATAAGGAATTTTTCTCCAAGTATTGCAAACACAGCTCACCACTTCTTCCCCAAAAGATTTAAATTTCTATTCTCTACCATTCCCAGCCATTTCTGCCAACATCATAAAAATCACCTTTCATCATTTCCTTCTCACAATGAGAATTCACTAATCGCATACATCTCTTAGACATAGACACCTCCCCACCCACCTCCCAAAAATGGTTCAGAGCAAAGACACACAAAAAAATAATGACCAAGCTCACATTTCTTGTTTGCCCTTCAAGCGAAGTCTGGTGTCTTCAGCTTGCCTTTCTGGTCTTCAGTGTTGTCACTAATTGCTGGGGGATGTAGTTTAGGACAGCATGAAGCAGCAGAAATAAAAGCTGTTGCTTTAAGAAAACGTTTTCTTAAACACATGGATAAAACAACTTTACTCTGACTTCCTGGCTGGGTTGCATAAAATCTTAGAAAGTCTCCTTGAAAAGTTAATGTCTACAAACGTCTAAAAATAAAATAAAATAAAATCTAAAAACTTACGTTCTGAACACATTCCGAAGGATGTCTTTCTGATTGGATTTGAAAGCAGGTTTGTATTGATGAACAAACTTTATTTTGTAGAAAATTAATATTCTCTCTAATTAGAAATCTGCCTTGCCATCTTCTACATTAATCCTGTCTCTCATGGTATAATCATACATGCAAAAAATCAAATATAGTATTTCCCAAATGCATGGACACTGTGGAAGCTTCGTTTTGAAAAAGGCTTTTATTTCCCTTAATACTGGTGACTAAACGTCATTGTATGTACCAACACTTTCAAATAGCCCAAGAGACTTAAAAAGCCTTCTAAGTTTGAAAACCAAAAAGTTCTGAGTTTTTCTGTACCCCAGGACGGTTTTCTTTCCTGAAGCTCAAGCCGAGAAAGCAGACAAAAGAAGCTGATTTGACTGAGCTGTGCCAAGTCTTGCCTTTTTTTCTTTCCTCAGCTCTCCCTCTGCCTCTCTCTCTCCCTCTTTCTCTCTCTCACTCTTTTGCTCCCAGTATGGCAACCTTCCGAGCAGTCTTGGCGGAGGTCCAGGCTGTGCCAGTCTGTCTGAATTCTTGTCTCCAAAAGATGTCCTTTGCGGATCAATTAATACATTTGAAAACAGGAAACCGTGGTACGGTACCCAAATCCTGGCACCAACAGCATCGACTTCTGCCAAATCACCTTACAGATTTCATGGTATCCTACCTTTCATAATCATTACTAACATGTTCCCAGAGCAATAATGGAGTACTAGAAGCCATTCACTGCTCAGCATAAGGAATCTGTTCCCTAGAAATGTCCATATGCGACATATGCACAACCTGCAATAAATCAAATTTCTCCTGTGAGAAGAGATGTATGTAACTTTAATAAGCACCACACACTGTATTTCTTTTTATAAGACTTGCTTTTCCTTGTCCTGCTGCAAAGACTCATGGGAGAATAGAAACGGAGGCATGCAGATTAAAATTAAAACTGTATGCCCAAAAATGTCATGCTTTATCCCTATAGAGAATGAATATAGTTTTGATTGATCTGTAACTTTATTTTTAAGGATGCTCTAATACAAACTGTACCTATTCAAAATTTTGCTAGGGATGTAGGGAGGAGAAGAGTTCTTTTGAAAAAAGAAATATCAATAAAAAGGAAAATAAAACATCCAGGGTACATTTACTAAGAATAACTATCTTTTCATATTTTGACACCTCAAGTTCCAACATTGTTTACTAAATTCATATTAATACAATAAGCCTAAACAAGTACTAGTTGTTTTTATTTTTAGCATAAACACGTTTTGAAGCAAAATAGCCAATCTGTGCTTCACACACTTACCTGGTTTAAGCAATCATTTTTACCTATGATGCTTGAACATAGAAAATAGCCACACTCTAGAATCACCATTGTTTCACAGAAAGAACCCAGAATAGTGACTTCTAGTCCTTGGTTGTGTCACTTTCTAATTTAGATAACTTGAGGTCTCAAATTGCTAACCTATCTAATCCTCAGTTTGCTCAACTACCAAATACAAAAGTCAGTGACTTCCTACTCTGTGCTCCCAAACTACTATGTTTATGCACATAGTATATACCTTTAACCTAATTGCATGGTAATTAGTTAAGTATGTGTGCTCTGCCAACCCTATGTGTCATCCTCACAGTAGAATCTTATGTCACTACTCATCTAAGAAAACTGAAAATCTTGCATAGAGCCTTCCATATACAGGTCTTCAACAAATCTATTAGGTGAATAATTTATGGGAAAGGATCATATGAATATCACTCTGAAGTTCTATTAATACGACAATGAAAAACATAGCTACATACTACTAAACATAACGTTGATAGATCAAAGAAACGCTACAGAGATATCATAAGGGTTGAATTAAAGTACTGACAAAAGTGTCCCATGCCGTCTTTTCAAATAGGAATGTTAAAATTTGGGCAGAGTAACAGTGAATTTGTAAATCGAAATCAATAACCTGTTTATAGCCAAAGGCTAAAGAGAATCTTGAAAGCAGCATGGGAGAAGTGACTCATCACGTGCGAGGAAGCCTCAATAAGATTAACAGCTGATTTATCACTGAAAACCATGGAGACCACAAAGCAGTGGGATAACACAGTCAAAGAGCTGAAAGGAAATTAACTGTCAACCAAGAATTCTATATCAGCAAAACAATTCTTTGAAAATGAAAGAGACACTAAGACATTCCAGATAAACACAGAGTTCATCAGCAGCACACCTGCTCTACAAGAAATAATAGAGGAACTTTCCCACCAAGCTGAAATGAAAAGGCACTAAATCAAAGCAATGTGAAGAAATATATAGGAGTAGTTATAAAGGTAACTGCAGAAGTGAATATTTTACACATAGTATAAGTGTATTTTAAATTATGTAATATACTTTAAATTTTTTTATTATTAAACATTTCTAAAATATTTAAAATGGGACAAATATACTCTTTTTTCTATCTGATTTAAGTGACAAAAGCATAAAACAAAGATATATAGAATATAGCCAAATAGCATAAATAAATCCTACCTCATCAGTAATTACATTAAACTTAAATGAATTAAACACTCCAATTAAAAGACATCAATTGGCAGAATGGATTAACATTTAAAAACATAATTCAACCATGTGCTGTCTACAAAAGACACACTTTAAACCCAAAAACACAAGTTGAAAGTAAAATGATGGAAAACATATATACCATGCAGACAGAAACCAAAGGAGAGCTGGAATGGTTATACTAACAGGCAAAACAGACTTTAAGACAACACTTGTTACTAGAGATAAAGAAGGGCATTTTATAATGGTAACAGGGTTAATTCATCAAGAAGAGACAACCAATATAAACATATATAAGAATAGAGCCCCAAAATACACAAGGCAAAGATTAAAATAATTGAAGGAAGAAACAGGTAACTCAACAATAATAGTTGGAGACTTTAATATCTTTTATTCCACAACTGCTAGAATAACTAGACAAAAGATCAGCAAGGAAATAGAAGACTTGACCAACAACACTATAGGTCAACTAGTCCCAACAGACATCTACTGAACAGTCTATCCAACAACAGCAGAATGTACATTCTTCTCAAGGACACATGCAACATTCCCCAGCAGACAGTATGTTAGGCTATAAAACAAACCTCAATAAATTTAAATGATTAAGTCAAAGTGTGTTTTCCAACCATAATGGAATAGAAGAATTCAATACAGACAAAAAAAAAGGAAAACATCACAAATATTTGGAAATTAAATAACACACCTAAATAACTAATGAAGAAACAATAGACTAGAGTAGAAATAAATCAATTAGAGAAAAGGAAAACAAATAAAGAAAATCAGCAAAGACACTGCAAGAATACTACAGATGCTTTACCTCACACCTGTTAGAATGGCTATTACGAAAAAGATCAGCAAAAACAAGTGTTGGCAAGAATCTGGAGAAAAGGGAACCATTCTATACCACTGACAGGAATATGAATTAATGTAGCCATTATGGAAAACAGTATGGAGGTTCCTCGAAAATTAAAAATACAACTACCAGCCAGGCACAGTGACTCAGGCCTTTAATCCCAGCACTTTGGGAGGCCAAGGTGGGCGATTGTCTGAGGTCAGGAGTTCGAGACCAGCCTAACCAACATGGCAAAACCCTGTCTCTACTAAAAATACAAAAAATTAGCCAGGCATGGTGGTGTGTGCCTTTAGCCCCAGCTACTTGGGAGGCTGAGGCAGCAGAATCGCTTGAACCCAGGAGGCAGAGGATGCAGTGAGTGGAGATCATGCCATTGCACTCCAGTCTGGGTAACAAGAGCAAAACTGCATCTCAGAAAAAAAAAAATGCAACTACCATATGATACAGCAATCTCACTTCTAAGTATACACCCAAAGAAAATGAAACCAGTATACTGAAGACATATCTGTACTCCCATGTTCACTGCAACATTATTCATAATCACCAAGACATGAAATCAGCCTAAGTGTCCATCAATAGATAACTGAAAAAAGAAAATATATATGGTAAATGGAATACTATTTTGGCCTTTAAAAATAAAATTCTGCAATATGTGACATTACAAAAAATAATATGTGAGACAATGCATATAATTAGCTTGATTTAGCTATTCTACAATGTATACATATTTCAAAATATCATATTGCACACCATATTTTTTCAGTTTTTAAAAATAATGAACTTAAGTAAAAATTTAAAACACTTCAGACCAATATGCCTTATGAATATAGCTACAAAAATTCTGAACAAAATACTAGCAAACTGAACGCAGTAACATACAAAAAGGATAAGCCATGAACACGTGGGATTTACCCCAGTAATACAAATCCAGTTCAATATATAAAACTCAATTGACATAAAATATCATATTAAAAGAACAACATACAGAACTCACATCATCTCTACAAACACAGACAGGCATTGATAAAAAATGCACACACAAATGACCATAGGTGCATTGTTCATAATAACCCAAAATGAAAACAATCCCCATGTTCACCAACTGATGAACAGATACAATGTTGTCTGGCCATACACTGGAATATTACTCAGCAATGCAAAGGAATGAACCACTGACACGCACTACAGCATGGATGGGTCTTTGAAAAACATTATGCTAAATGAAAAAGCCAGACACAAAAGTCCGCATATTGTATGATTCTATATATATAAAAGATTCAGAAGAAGCTAATCCATAGACACAGAACATAGCTTATTGGTTGCCAGGACCTGGGCAGAGGGAAGAACAGGAAGTGACTGCCAATGAGTATGGGGTTTCTTTTTGGAATAAACCAAACATTTTCATGGTTTAATGGTGACGTCTGCATGATAAAGTGAATGTGCGAAAAACCACTAGATTGTACATAATGACAAGTTTCATGGTATGTGAATTATATCAGTTTTTTTTTAAGTTGCAGTGCATCTCTCCACTATTTATGGTTGTTACAACCCAAGGTAAACTCACAAAAACCCTTTATAGTGTCTTACACAGAAGCCATACTATGCATTAGCTAAACCCTTATCCACCTGAATCTCCTTCAGGACTCTGCCCAGCCAATTCTAGTGCCTGACTCTGTTTTGACTTCCAGGCTCTGTCCTAGTCAACTCCAGCATTCCTGGTTCCATCCAAACACCGCTCCATTCTGCCAGCTCTCTTGGTTTGGCGCTCACAGAGCTTCTGCTCTTCTGGACTGCTAGGCCCTCCTGGTGGCGCCCAGTCATTTTTGTCTTCCAACTCTCTCTGCCAGGCCCTAGAGAATTCAAAATTTTAACAACTAGCCCCCTCTGCATGTTAAGTCTCTGCTTCCCAGGACTCACTTTGCTCTCCTGGTGCACTACGAATCGCAGCAGGCGCACAGAGCCCTTTTCAGTACTAACCCAAGATCTGACTCATCCCTTTCATGCCACTGTGGTTTGGATGTGGTTTCCTTGTCCCCATCAAGTCTTATGTTGAAATTTGATACCCAGTGTGATGGTGTTGGGAGGTGGGGCCTAGTGGGAGGTGTTTGGGTCATGGGAGCATATGCCGCATGAGTGGCTTGGTGCCATTCTCAAGGGATCAAGTGAGTTCTCACTCTCATGAAACTAATCTAGGGGAATAGATTAGTTCCTGGAGAGTGGGTTGTAATAAAGCCAGGATGCCCCTTGGGTTTGGTCCTTCTTCGCAGGTGCTCACTTCTCTTTTATGCAGCCCAAAGGCCAGCAGATGCTACTGCCATATTTCTTATACAGCCTGCAGAACTGTGAACGAAAATAGACTTCTTTCCTGTATATATGAACCAGCCCCAAGTATTCCTTTATAGTAGCACAAAATGGATTAAGACAAATACCCACCTCTCCTCTACCCACTGTGGTTTCCCCTCCTAGCCATGTGTTTGGACAGGAAGCTGCTCTCTATCTATACCCATATCAGATACCGATCATGGGAATGTGCAAAGGCAAATTCACAAATATGGGGCATTTTCCCTACAGTTTGTACTGTTTACCTGATTTATTGGTGGCCTCAAGATCTTCTTTAGATTCAGGCTCAAAGAGGAGGTCCAAATGAACACAGAAAGGGAAATATAAAAGGAGTTGATTCTTAGTTGTTTTTTTTTTAATTACTGTTTATATTTCAGTTTTACAACATGACGTTATGGCATACATATAGATGGTAAAATGGTTACTACATTGAGGTAGATTAACATATCCACCATCTCACAGGGTTACTGTGTGTGTATGTGTGTAACAAAGGCAGCTAAAATTTACTTATTTAACAAAAATCCCAAATACACTTTTATTAACTTTAGTCCTCATGTTGAACATTAGATCTCTCATTTGCCCTACATATCTGCTACTTTTTTAATCCTTTGATCTACATCTCCTCAATTCCTCTACCCACCCACAGCTCATGGAAACCACTGCTTTATTCTTTCTCTGTGCATTAATATTTGAGATCTTTTCAAAAATATTTCACATAAGTGAGATTCTATTTCTTTTTCTGTGTCTGGCTTATTTCACTTAGCATAACATCCCTCAGGTCTGTCCATGCTGTGGCAAATGGTAAGGTCCTCTTTCTTAAGGCTAATTTAATTACATTGTATACATATACCACATGGTCCTTATTCCTCCCTTGATGGGTTTTTTTTTTATTTGAAGTCTCACTCTGTTATCCAAGCTGGAACACACTGGTACAATTGGCTCAGCCTTCCAGGTTCAAACGATTCTCATGCCTCAGCCTCCAGAGTAGCTGGGAAAACAGGCATGCAGCCACCACACCCAGCTAATTTTTGTATGTTTAGTAGAGATGGGTTTTCACCATGTTGACCGGGCTGGTCTCGAACTCCTGACTGCAACTGATCTGCCCGCTTCAGCCTCCCAGAGTGCTGGGATTACAGATGTGAGCCACCATGCCTGGCCAATTGCTCCCTTGATAGACATTTAAGTTCTTTCCACATCTTGGCTATTGAACATCTTTACAAGGGAATGATTTCATCTCCTTTCAGTATATTCCCAGAAAAGGAATTACTGGGTCATATCGTAGTCCAAGTTTTAAATTCTTTAGGAACTTTCATCCTATTTTCCATAATGGCTATACCAAACTACATTCCCACCAACAGTGAACTAGGGTACCCACAGTTGGTGGTTACAAACGGTAGCACAGGGAAGTCTTTCTACAGACTTAACAGAAGTCTCTTAAGAGTAGCAGGAGAAACCAGAAATCAAAATGAACAGACTTCCTCTACACCTGGGGTTTCTCAAACTTCCTTCCAGGGAGCCCCAAAGTCCCCTGATGCTTCAGGGCTTTCACAAAAGACAAAGAAATGATAAACAGATGAGGTTCTAGATCACCCCTGCATTAACTGAAGTATTTGCCATTAAAAGTAATGGCAGGCTGGGTGCAGGGGCTCATGCCTGTAATCCCAGCATTTTGGGAGGCCATGGCATGTGGATCATGAGGTCAGGAGTTTGAGACCAGCCTAAACAACACGGTAAAACCCTGTCTCTATTAAAAATACCAAAATTAGCCAGGCATAGTGGTGGTGATGCGTGCCTGTAATCCCAGCTATTCAGCAGGCTGAGGCAGGAAAATCACTTGAACCCAGGAGGCGGAGGTTGCCGTAAGCCAAGACTGCACCACTGCACTTCAGCCTGGGTGACACAGTGAGACTCCATCTCAAAAAAAAAAAAAAAAAATGGCAAAAACCGCAATTACTTTTGCACCCACCTAATACTTCCATTTCTGTGATTTAAATGTATGAGGTTTAGCTGAAATTTTGTCTGTCAAAAAGTCTACTGCATTTGCAGAACCAATAAATTAAAAATCTCTCTCTTGGATGCCAGATGTAGGTGATGGGGAGGAAGGCAGAAAATCACACTGCCACGTGTATGCCTATGCAACAATCTTGCATGTTCTTCACATGTGTACCCCAAAACCTAAAATGCAATAAAATAAATAAATGGGGGAAAAAAAATCTCTCTCTTAAAAAAAAATTTAAATCCTTTGCTTTAAGCCAATCTCAGAAAATACTCCCTAATGAAATAACCTAACAAGAAATCTCAAGGATGTGGCCGTCTCAGAATATTTACAATGTGAGCTAATGTTGTCATCTAAGATTGAAGACCAGGATGGGTAGCCACTCCCCCAGCCGTATCAGGAACAGATCTACCTAGCTCACAGGACGGAAAATGGAAGACAACTGAGTTATGGACCACTTCCCTACTTTCTTTCCCTCTGGAAATTTAGATCGTTAGAGCTACAATCTGAAACTCCAAAGAGCACAGATCTGGTCCCTTTTCCCAGCTATTCATTAAGCGTTAGACACATCCATTCACTTGAACAATTCTCTCAAGCATTCTCTGAACAATCACTACTTGCCAGGCATAAGCCAAGGGATATGGAGCCCCTGCCATCAGGACAGATGGAGAGACATGCAAACAAATAATTATAAATACAGGCCATGTGGCCGGGCACGGTGGTTCACAGCTGTAATCTCAGCACTTTGGGAAGCTGAGGCAGGCGGATCACAAGGTCAGGAGTTCAAGACCAGCCTGGCCAATATGGCAAAACCTCATCTCTATTAAAGATCCAAAAAATTAGCCGGGCATGGTGATGTGCCCAACTACTTGGAAGGCTGAGGCAGGTGAATTCCTTGAACCCGGAGGAGGAAGGTGCAGTGAGCCAAGATTATGCCTCTGCACTCCAGCCTGGGGAACAGGGCAAGACTCCATCTCAAACATCTGAAAAATACATACATACATACATACATACAGGCCATGCATGAGCTGTGGTAGAAGCACGGACATGCTTTCCCAGGAACACAGGAAGGAAACAACCTGTTCATGAGTCATCCACCAACGAACCAACCAACTACATGTCATTTCACTTAAAGAAGTTTTAAAAGTATACTCATTTTATAGGTATTCGTTGTGTTAATAGTATGCTGAAATTAGTAAGGCAAGGCTCTGGGAAATACAGAGGCACATCAGGAAGGCTCCAACCCTCAAGACGCTTAAAGTCCACTAGGAAGGTAAGACGCTTTGCAAACACAACAATGCTTCACACGTGACAAGTCTGATTATTGAAACATCTCCCAAAATCATGTATTCCATGTTGCCTCCCTGGTGCCATAAAAGATAAACGTCCTTTCCACAAAGCTCCAGTGTGGAATTCTGAGGGCCCTCCTTCTTAAGACCAATCCAAATTATATCCATTCTCTCTCTCTCTCCTCTCCCTGGCCCACCTCTCCTCTCCTGTCCCTCCCCTCCTTTGTTCTCCACCAGTACATACTCAGGACTTGCATTCACTGATTTATTAAGTCAGTATTTACTGAGTACCTGCTATGTGCAAAATACAACGTTAGAAGCCACAATGGACATAAAAATGAAATAAATGAAAGGTGAAATCATGTATTAATAATAACCACCACCACAATAATAAGCACTTTTATACTCTTTAACTTATTCACTCCTCACCTCAGTTTTGAAGAAAAACAGGTATTACTTTATGGATGAGGAAACTGACATCCGAAATTATGTGACTTGTCCAGACCCTCAGATTTATATCAAGGGTACAAAAAAATTAAAGCAACTATCCCAGGTTCCATTATTTAATGAATTCGCAAAGCTGGAATTAACATAGGTGCTCTCATACATCCAACTTCCTATTTAACAGTACTTCTTGAATGCCTAACTGGCACCTCAAACTCATCTTGGCCAAACCAGAACTCTTGATTTTTCTCAAAAAACTTCATTCCTTTCTCAAGCTTCCATTAAATGGTAGCACCAAACATGTAACTGATCAACTTGAAAAGCCAAGAGTCATCCTAAATTCGTGCCTCATCACCCATTAGAAAGGCTATTAGGATAAAGATAGACAATACCAAGTGTTGGCAAGGATGTGCAGAAACGAATCCTCATACATTGCTGGTGGGAATACAAAATGGTAAACAGTTTGGCAGTTTCTTAAAAAGTTACACTGATCATAGGAACCAGTCATTTCTCATCTATCCATGAGAAACGAAAACATGTGTCCACAAAAAGACCTGTACATCCACAAAAAAAAAAATTCATAATACCTCAACACTGGAAACAATCCAAACACCCACCAGCATGGTCTATGTATTGCCAATAAGCAATAAGAAGAAACAATAACTAATAAGCGCAACAACATGGAAGAACCACAGAAACATTATGCTAGGTGGCAAAGTCTGGACAGAAGAGACTACATGTTGGATGATTCCTTTTCTATGACATTTCTTTTTGAAAACAGAACTATAGAGACAGAAAGCATATCAACTGTTAGCTGGAGGCAGGAGAGCAGGCTGAGGGCAAAGAGGCAGGAGAGAACTTTTGGGGTGATGACAACTGGACAGTGTTAATGGTTTCACAACTGTACAAACGTGTTAAAAAGCAAACTTCACTACTTTAGAAGAGGTGAATTTTGTGGCATATGAATGATACCTCAATATGAACCCACAACAGTTAGAAAATATTTATTAATATATAAGGCATCCAAGGTACTGTAGCAGGCCTTCAAGGGACTATTGAGATGATTAAGACACTGTCCACACCTAAAGGAGCTTCGGCTCATCTTCTTACAGTTACAGAAGCAGGACAGATCTATGGAAATTATTAGATATCATGTGACAAGAAATGATTGCCAAAAACATAGAACACGTACTTTCTTGAACACAAGGAAGTCTGGAGGAAGAAGAGAGGCATAAAGCCAGGCACTGGGGAGGCCTTACAGATGATGCTCATCTCAAATGGAGCCATGAAAATGAGTGGAAATCAGAAAAGTGGAACAAGGTGGGCATTCTTAAGAAAAAACCCAAAGGCAGGCATGCTCAGGGTGTGGCATTGATCAGCCGGCTGTCTGGCTAAAACAGAGGCCCACAGGAGGGCAGAAAGAGTCCCAGGCCGGCTAAGAGCTGCCAGAGGCCTGAAGCGCCCACCCCTCGCAGACTTTCCTCAAACTTCAGGTATTTGAACACTGTGCTCATGATTTTTGCCATATTTAAAACTATAGTACAAGTTATTTATAATTTACTTGATATGTTTTAAACTCACTTTTTACCTAGATTAATTTTTAAAGGAAATTCTATATTAAACATAAAGGGAAAACTGGCATCATTTGCAAAAATAAAAAAAAAAATTTTTTTAAGGATGTTACTGAATTTGCAAAGCCTATAGCTGTCTCTAAGCTTGAGACCTATTTCTATTAAAAAAGAGAGGTTAACGAGTATTGAAGAAAGTTTAAAAACATTCTAAAATTCTAAAACAGCAAATTCTAGAAGGATAGGGACAATAACTATTACTAATTTTATTTAGCACTTACTACAGCCAGATACTGTTCTGAACAGTTCTCCTTTTACGTCATTTAATCTTCATAATAACAATACCTACCTCATCAGGGTAATCACCAGTCCCATTTTTCAGCCTAGGAAATTAAGGCACAGAGACTTAAACTAGCTTCACCAAGGTCATGCAATTTGTCCAGGGTCATTCAGTAATAAAATTTCAGGGTTGAGACTAAACCCAAGAAGAGCTAGGACCACCACCATCCTTAGGAGGCCAGAAGTCAGAACTTGGAAGTCCAGACAAGCCGCAGGGAGAAGTCGGAGGGTAATCTGTAACCAGCATCGAGAGTAGCAGGGTCACTGAAATACCAGCCCTGACTGGACTCCCAGTGGCACCCAACAGCCTCTTACGATCTGACACTGCCCAGGTCCTCGCACATTTCACTTCCGAAATGTAATACTGATACAAAGACCTCAATTTTATTTGTAAATGGATTTCAGGTCTTTCAAGAGCACAAAATTTAGCTGTACCTTGGCCTAAATCCCCTCTTTGAAATTCGAAGTACTCACATAGGAGTGCGATCTAATTCTCAGAGAAAGTATTTTAAAATTAAAATTAAGCAATACATTTAAATGCTATTTCAAAGTTTCTGACATGTCTGAAACATCGTGAATACAGACACCATTAATCCACAGACATCAAAATTGTATTATTACCTTAAATCTTCAAAAATCATTATTTGGGGAAAAAAACCAGGATAGCAGATAAAACTGTCAGAATAAGAAAAAAAAAAAAAACCTCTTTGAAGAAAATTTCCTTTGCATAGTTTAAAAGAAAGACTCAAAAACGTAAAAACAAAAATAACTAATCTGGAACTGCCTAATTTGATACTTAACTCAGGCTTTGTTAAATAAGCAAAAAAAAAAAAAAAATAGACATAGTAGGTTTCTGATTCACCCTTGAAAAAAATGTGATTTCTTATATCCCCAGAGGAAAGCTTTAAGTGCATCAATAGATTTCTCTAGATATCAAATATTTCTCCATCATTGTGAGTAAATTATATTTGGATCAAAATCAGATGGATTAAATTTCTCTTAAGATACCCAAGAGATTTCTAAAATACAGGGAAATGTGTCACATATCTAAAAACAGTATTTTATCCTAATACCTCCATGGAAACGTCTCTCAATTAGAATATTAGCCAGAAAACAAATCTAAAGTGAGTTTTAGATTTGACTAAATTCAAAGTAACTTGTTAAAACTAGATCGTCATTTGCTGATATTAGATCAAATTCATTATCTTTTGGGCCCTTTAAAAATCTCTGGACATATGGTGTTACACTTTCATTTTTAACCTAGAAAAAAGGTATCTGAATGAGTGATAAGTTGGAAGGGAGTCACAATTTTATTTAAATGCTATGTATGCAACGAAAAATATAAGTATGGTTACCTGCTTCCCAATTCTTGATAAATGCACCCCAGCCAGTGCCATCAGATTGGAGGCTTAATTATTCTCATCTGTGTTATTTTTGGCTTCCTGACTAGACTATAAATTCCTTCAGAGCTGAGATTGTTAACTATTCTGATCATCCATTAGCACCGTGCTGAGCACATCTAGTCACTCAGTAAATATTGATTGAATTCCTACTCCGTTCATGGCACTTTGGTCGGTGCTCCAGAAATAAGGTGATGGAGTGAACACAGTCTCACCTTCACAGCAGGAGCGGGTGGAATAAAACGCAGCCATATGATGGGCGAAGGAGGTCATGGCACACTGGAATGGAGACCAGGAAGAGGGACCCCTCCAGCCCTGTCACCACCTCCTCTCGCCTATTCTGTTCGACATGCAGTTCACTCCAAGATTACCAATGTAATCCAAGGTCAGTGTTTATAAAGTCCCATCTTTGCTTGAGAAAATAACTTGATAGGATTTGGCAGTAAAAGACGAGACCTTTAGTGCACGGATGTTAGCAAGAACCCACGCCAAATAGAAGTGTTCCATCTGTTTTGCAGGAGAAAAGATGACGTCCATTTTCTTAGAAGGGCGAAAGGAAGGAGGGCTGGGAAGGAAGGTGGGCAGCTTTGCCCTCAAGCAGGAAGAAGCTGTGAATGAGCTGTCTTGGCAGCAGGAGTAACAAGGGTTAGAGGGCCCCTTTCCATGATGCGTGCATCCCCCATTACTCCTCCCCTAGTCTTCAGGAAAGTCTAGGACATTCTCGCCTGTGTTATGGGTCAGTTTTTGTAGGGTTTTGTTTTGTTTTGTGTTGGGTTTGTGGGGTTGTATTTTAGCAGCAGGGTTTCGCACTATCACCCAGGCTGGTGCAGTGGCACCATCACAACTCACTCAGTCTTGACCTCCTGAGCTCAAGCAATCTTCCTGCCTTAGCCTCCTAAGTAGCTGGGACTACACGTGCACACCACCACACCCAAGAAATTTTTTTATATTTTTTGTGCAATTGGGGGGTCTCACTTTGTTATCCAGGCTGGTCTCGAACTCTGTGCTTCAAGCAATCCTCTTGCCTTGACCTTCACAAAGTGCTGGGATACAGGCATGAGCCACCAAAGCTACGGGTGAGGGTTTGATAGAAAAGGAGAAAGGAGTCTGCAGAGGGGGTATAGCTCAGTGGTAGAACATTTGAGTGCAGATCAAGAGGTCCCTGGTTCAAGTTCAGGTACCCCCTCAGATTCCTATATGTTGGCAGATGTTCAAGACCAGCCTGGCCAATAAGGCAAAACCCCATCTCTACTAAAAATACAAAAATTAGCCCGGCATGGTGGCAGACGCCTATAATCCCAGCTACTTGGGAGGCTGAGGCAGGAGAATTGCTTGAACCCAGGACGTAGAGGTTGCAGTGTGCCAAGATCACACCACTGCACTCCAGCCTGGGCAACAGAGTAAAACTCTGTCTCGAAAAAAAGGAAAAGTAAGAAAAGGAGTCAATTCGTTGTGAAAAAGAGATAGTATCTGGGGATCCCCAAATGTTGAGGCAGAAGTGATTGGGAGAACTCAAACGCCCCTAGCCACACACACACTTCAGAATTTAGAGAAACGTGAAGAATAGCTTCACGCTCCCATGAGAAGGAACTAGGGGCTAAGACAAGGAGCAGGAGGCCCCAAATGGCAAGTGGGTTGTAGAAATCAGCTATAGGATGCCAGGTTGAGACCACCAAAGGGGCACCAGCAGCCTCAGAGCAGGCCCCTCCACATGGAATCGTCCACTCCCTGTCTGCCTAGTTCTTTTATGACACCTCCTTATCAACCCCTTCCTACTGCTGCTGTGCACAGCCCTCCAACTGGACCTTGTGTGTGGCCCAGACAGGCCTGCACCTGTCTGTGCTGTCTCAGCCTCTGGCCCCGCCCTGCCCCACCTCTATTTCAATCCATGTTGACAGCCTGGCCGGGCATCTCCCCAGCATCCAACCTCAGCCTCACTGGTCCCCTTTTGCGAATTCCCTGTCAAGACCAACAGTTTATCTGGACTACGCCTTGCTCAACAGCCTTTTGCATTATGGAAGACCCCGCAAGTGGTAATTAGGGGAGACTAGTCTTTAGAAGGAAAAGCTGTAAACAAATTTCACACTTAAGATGCAGCTGCAAGGCCAGGCATGGTGGCTCACACCTGTAATCTCAGCACTTTAGGAGGCTGAGGCAGAAGGACTGCTTGAGCCCAGGAGCTTAAGACTAGCCCAGGCAACACAGCAAGACCTCATCTCTACTAGAAATTAAAAAAAAAAAAAAAAAAATAGCCAGGCATGGTGATGCAAGCCTGCAGTCCCAGCTACTCGGGAGGCTGAGGTGAGAGGACTGCTTGATCCCGGAGTTCAAAAGTGCGTGAAGCTGGAATTGCACTACTGCACTCCAGCCTGGGCCACAGAGTGAGACCTTCTATAAAAAAACAGGAGAAAATAAAAAGCGACAGCTGCAGGCTGGTACAGAACTGACAGTCACAAAGAACAAGGCCCAAGTGCAGTCCCTGTGGAAAGAACCTCAGCTCCTCAAGAAAACCACCGTGTGGTTCTGCTTCCACACTGCTCGAGTTTCAACTACACTTTCCAATATTCAGATAGAGAAAACAGGGTTGGACTCTAACAAATTTCAGAAGAAAAGAAAGATTTTAAAAAAAAGTCTGCAAGAAGCCATCTCATTGAAATGAAATAATAATAAGGGGGGATAAAGTCAGTTCCAAGGCAGGGATATGGATTCACAGTTGCCAGAGTAACTAGACTGAGAAAGTGAAAGTCGTAACTGTATTAGCAACCAGGCTGCTAGGCCTCCATCTTCTTTCTCTGCCTTTGCCTCAAGGGGAAAAAGAACAGAGATAAAGGGGGGGGAAATCAAGTGAGACCATGCAAGAAATATGCATGGCTTAGAGTTTCAACTCATCAGCTTCTGAGGAAAGGAGATTAATTCTGACAGCAAGAGAGCAAGTGCAAAGCCTAACACAAGAAAGCACTTAAAATCATGGCAGGTCAGGAGGAAAAAAGAACCGTCCTGAACCTCGCTTTCAAGCACTTTCCCTAAGGAAGTGAATTTGTGACCAGAGAAGTTAAGTAAATTGCTCAAAGCTGCGCAGCAAATTAATACCAAGCCAAAACCCAGAATTCCTGAGCCCACCCTCAGTGATCCTTCCATGGGGCCACAGTGGCATCTCACCTTGGCTTTGATGACAGAACAAACCCCGCTGAGGGGGAAACACTTTGTGGGTTATGGGTATGTCTGGGTAGCCAAGAGCCCTGTAATGCTTAGCATCCAGGCACCAAACATGAAGGACCAGAAAGGGTTCTCCTTAACTCATGTAGGGAGGGACACTGCAGGGAAGGAAAGACATCCACACATTCATGATGAGACACTTAAGAACAGTCAGGTTTAACAGGGAAACTGTTCATTTCTACCAGGAGCTCACATCATGGCTTCTAGTGAGGAAGGCAGTCATCTATGATGTCCTTGTAATTACAGAGCTTTATTTCTCTAGAACAAACATGGTTGGGTATGGTGGCTCATACCTGTAAGCCCAGCACTTTGGGAGGCCTAAGCAGGTGGACTGCTTGAGCCCAAGAGTTCGAGATGAGCCTGGGCAACACAGCAAGACCTTATCTCTACAAAAAATAAAAACTTAGCCAGGCATGTTGGCACGTGCCTGCTAGTCCCAGCTATTTGGGAGGCTGAGGTGGGAGGAACACGTAAGCCCAGGAGGTTCAGGAGCAGTGAGCCAAGACTGTGCCACTGCACTCCAGCCTAGGCCACTGAGACCCTGTCTAAAAAGAAAAAAAAAGCACCACATCATACGCTGAGCCAGGTGCTCTCACCCGGTTCTTGAAACCTATGAGCCTGCGGGGAAGGCTACACTCTGAGGGATGGGAAAGCAGTCTCCAGAACTGCACAGGTCGTATCCCGCCGGTGGCAGGGTCTCAGGACACTGCAGTGAACACTGGAACAACGGGAACGTCCAGCACGCCTGCGGCCCTAGCATGGCCTCTAAATGTGGCTCATGTGAAAAGCTATCAAGGAACCACTGGCTATAAATGTGACCCTCATTTATTTTCCATTCAAGACAAACCTAGTTAAGGATAAGGAAGCCATCTATATTAGTTCAGTTGCAAGTGAAAAAATTCAACTTGGACTGGCTTAAGGAAAGAGACAAAGAGAGAAACAGGCAGATGGAGTGGTTGTTTTCGGTCAAAGAATCCAAGGAAACGCTGGAGAGTGAAGCCATGGGAAGGGCAGGAGCGTGGTTAGAGCTCAGGAACTTGGAGGCGGTGGGACCACCTGGCATTTCTGCCTCCTCTCATGGGCCTCAGCCTCTCCTGCTAAAAGCAGACCTTCTCCAGGGTGCAGCACCACGGTGGCTGCCAGCCCTAGAGCTTCACAGTTTACAGCTCTCATCTCTGGAGAACAGGCACACACGCTCCAGGAACGAGGTGCTGTCCAGACAGGGTCTGATGACCCACCCCAGGGGTCACTGGTGCCTAGGCGCAGAGTCCCAGTGGCCAGTCCAACGCCACAGGAGCCATGTGAAGGGGGCTGGGCTGAGGATCCCTAGTGAGCCTACAGGCCCCACCTTCATCGCAGCGGGCACCAGGTATGAATGTGAACATATACCCACGCCAACCGTCCATACACACCTCTCACATTTCAGCTTCTAGCCTGGTCTCTAACATGGGTATTACACTCCATAGCAAACTGGCTGGGGAGGGAAGGAGGAGGAGGGTAAGGATGGAGGAAGAAGAAGGAGAGAAAGAAGAGAAAAGGAAGTTTAAAAACTGTAGAGACATCTTCACAGTACTCACCTCTCCCTGTCCAAAACACCTGTTACTGTGTACTTACTGGAAAACAGTGACTAAATTTTCCCAATTTTGCTTTATAGCAGTTCTAAATCAAACATTTATTTTGTGTGTTTAATTTCCTATGCTACTGCTCTTCAAAGAAATTGGTTAGGCTTAAATCCCAAAACCTTCAAGGAATTAAGCACAAAAGTGAAAATATTAGTAAATATTTTCACTAATATTAGGGTGAATAAGGTGCTATGAGATACATCTTGATACATATAACTACTGTAGCAACAACGCAAAGAATTACAGAGGGCTAACATATGACTGGGGATGAGTAAACGGGACCAATGGACACCAAGAATATCTTCCTTAAAGGACAATAAGAAATTGCCGGGTCCAGATTCCATGTGGCACTGAGGGCTTCCAGAAGAACAGGACTGTAAGAAATTTATTAACAGGTGAGTTGTCAGAAGCCTCAGAAAGCAAGTGAGCAAGAGAGGGAGGGAGGGAGGAGTGAGGGAGGGAGGGAGGAAAAAGATCAGAAAAACCACCATGAATCAAAACACAAAAAGGGTCCAGTCCTGGTGGCTCACAGCTGTAGTCCCAACACTCAGGGAGACTGAGGAGGGAGGATCACTTGAGCTTAGGAGTTGGAGATCAGCCTAGACAACACAGTGAGACCCAGTCTCTATAAAAAACAAAATGGACACAGGAAGTCAAAAAAAGAATCCATGTATAAAATTACGAACAACAGTGCAAAATTTAGATTTATTTTTTTCCACATCTCCCCATATCTTCCCCCTTTAGAATCTAACACACATTTTTTAGTCTCTCCCATCTTTAAAAAGCCCTACCCCTTTTAAACCTGACTGTTGCCCTATTTCCAGCCAAGCCGTTGAAAGAGAAGCCGGGATCTGCAGGTCCCCACGCTTTCCCGCCTGGCCATGGTGCCTGGCTCCCGCCCTCCCTCTCTTCGCCCATCACTGTTGGCAAAAGCTTTTGTTGCCAAATGCAATGGCTGTGGCCAATCATCCATTTCTCATAGATGTTCTCACTTCTCTTGGTTACCTAAGCTCTTTTTTTGCTTTTCTAACTACTTTTTCCATATGAACTTGGAGGCTACTTGTCCTCTGCTCCAGGGTACATGTGCAGGATGTGCAGGTTTGCTACAAAGGTAAACATGTACCATGGTGGTATGCTGCACCTATCAACCCATCACCTAAGCCCAGCAGACATAGCTGTTTTTCATAATGCTCTCCCTCCCCCAGACTGGCCCCAGTGTGTGCTGTTCCCCGTCCCTGCCCTCTGCTCTTCAATGTTGAGATCCCATAACACCCATCCCTACCCTCCCTTCTCCTGATGCTCCCCACTCTGTCGGAGCTAGGTAGAGACATTTACGGAAAGGCAGGAGACTAGGAAAGTGGAACCCAGAGCTGGGAGGCACTCCAGAGCCAGCCACTGCAGCCACCACTGTGTGTGTTTAAGGGAACCTTCCAGCCTCTGCTTGAACTCTTTCTTCTGCTGACAGGGAGCTCATTGCCTGACAAAGCAATTCCCTTGTAATAAACTAGATGGGCAATCAGGAACAACACTGCCTGCAGGAAGTGGTGAGAATGGAAATTGTGTAAATGAACACCCATGTTGGCCAGCAAGAGTCATTTTGAGAGAATCTTTTCCCAAGAGGCTATAATCTTTTCCCAAGAGGTTACAGGACTATGGTTTAAGTAATAATCAACCACGTCCCTGCTTCACAGGTGGACCCAGCGGCCAATCCTCCTGAAAGGAAGGCTGAGGCTCAGGTGGAGTTCAAGGCTGTGTGTGCCTGCAGCTTACCTGCCTGCCACACACTGCAGCTCTTGCAGGGAGTATGGTGATGTCGCGTAGCCACTCTTACAAAACAGGGCCACAGCGTGACAGTACGCTGTCTCCTAAGTGTCCTTACTGGACGCATCACACTGCAAAACAAACATTCTGTGCATCTTGCAGGAGCCAGGTACCTTCCTAGACTCTTTCCCTATTATCTCATCTATTCCCATAAATAGCCACCGTCTGTGTTTTACAAATCAGAAAACTGAAGCAAATTTGTCCAAGGTCACGCAGCCAGCAAGCACATGACACGTGGCTCCGATTCGCAGTCCAAATGTGAAGTCCCTGTGCTTTCCACCAAACCAACGTGTCCTTCACTAGAGAACACATTTCTGAATGTGCCTATTTATACTGAGGTGGCAGACAGCGACGTATGGTCACGGAAGGTCCTGTGGAGAGAGGTAATAAGCAAGCATTCATTTCCCAGCATCACACTCCATGGCATAAATGAGTTTCCATATCTTGGTATTAGGAAAAGAGAGGAAAGTGGTACCCTTGGGAGAAAAATGTGAATGATGCTAACAGAATGCGGCAAACCCAGTAAACCCAGAGACTAATATTACTCTGCGATCTCTGTAGCACTTATGTCGGGACTGAGAACCACCTTACCAGAGTTCTTCATGGAACTTGTTATATCATAAAATCATCTCTTGATGCTAGAACATAAAACAACGTCTTTTTAATGCAAACACAACCTTGGGGAAACTGCAAATAACTGTGATCTCTTTAGGATATTTTCTTCTGTCATACTGGGAGCCATTTCCTTCACTCACCAATATTTTTACATATTTGCAGAAAGACTTCTCTTCCATAAATATTAAACATGAATTGTAATGCAGAAGGTAAAAACTCAGATCTCCTCTAATAACTGCTTGGAAAGTCAGCCATTGGACATACCCACACAGTCATAACCAAATTTCTAAAGATGAATGGTTTGTGCTAGAAGGTAAGGTTAAAACATAGCTTCCATTTATTGAGATTCATTAATATTAATATCTATTGGCCTGAACTATACTAAAAGAGTTTTACTGAACAGACAACTTCCAAATACAATACTACAGAGTATAAGCTCAATCATTCTTTAGTTCATGTAACTAATGGTTATCATGTAACAGACGTGCCTAGGTGTGGGAAGGATCCACATTAAGTAAATAAGCCCTCATTAAACTTGCAGAAAACAGAAATACATTAAAGTTAATCATGATTATAAACTTAAACAATAAAAAGACAATATATGAAGTCTTCAAATAATATGACTGCATACCAAACGGGTAGTAAAGAAAATAAATGCTAGCAATTCCTAAGCAAGGAGGGTTGAATAGGTTGGCAGTAATGGGTAAAAGGAAGCTTGGCAAAGAGAAAAATGAAGTGGGAGTGGGGGGGGTGTGGTGGCTCATGCCTGTAATCCCAGCACTGGAGGCCGAGGCAGGCAGATCACTTGAGGTCAGGAGTTCAAGACCAGCCTGGCCTACATGGTGAAACCTCATTCTACAAAAAAATACAAAAATTAGCCAGGCATGCTGGTGTGCGCCTGTAACCCCAGCTACTCAGGAGGCTGAGGCATGAGAATTGCTTGAACTCAGGAGGAAGAGGTTGTAGTGAGGAGACATTGCACTACTGCACTCCAGCCTCACGAGCAGAGCAAGACTCTGTCTCAAAAAAAAAAGAAAAAAGAAAAGGTGTATTATCAATAAAGGCATGCTCTGGAGAGAAGAGATCAAGCAAGCTAGAATAATCAAATGTGCATGTAGAGATGCAGGACATAGTATCTCTATCAATTAATAATCAAAAATCACAATGGTTTACGTTCCAGTGATCAACAAACATTCACTTATTTACTAACTTAAGGACTCATGTCATACTTTATCTATCCCACTCTTTTCAGCCGAAGTAAGAAACTTTTCAAAGCTAAACACTTTTAAACTCCCTTAGAAAAAACAAAATAGAAATACATAACTAAAAAGTGAAGAACTGTCACACATAGAAAGCAACACTCCCCTGGATCCCTTATAGATCACTGAAGTCATGTATCTTTCCATCATAAGGAAACACAGCAATACAAACTATAGGAAGAGTCAGGGAATCAAGGCAGGAAAAAAGGTTGAGGCCAAGAAGTAACTGCCATCAAAGTAATTTGTTCAAGGTAACTGACTGTCAAGCTACAGAATTAAAAGGGGTTATCAGAGCAACATGTCAGAACTACCCAAAATACTACTGTGGATAGAAATACAGACACAGTAGACTAGGAAGGACCTTTGGAAGACAGCTAGATCTACATCTATCCATCCTTCCTGCTTTCTTCTGAGGCTGGCTTCAGCCAATGGCTCAAGCTCTAGGTCTTAGCCAATTAGAAATGCATGTGTGGAGTAAATTAAGAGTTTGCAACCACAGTAGGTTATCAAGAGATAGGAAGAACTTGGACAAGAAAAAAGAAAAAAAAAAGGACAATTCAAAAGAAAAAGTTGGTGAAACTATAATAAGATTCAGGAAACCTGTAAAATTTCAGATAATTAATAAATATTTTAGGTTTTGAGGGTCTGGTCACAACTGCTAGATTCTGGTGTTACACTGAGAAAGCACAGACAATACATAAACCAGTAAGTATGCCTGTGTTCCAATAAAACTTTATTTACAAAAACAGGTGGTAGAAAACCCTTTCTTGATAAAACACTGAGGGAGTTAGGAATAGAGGGGAACTACAATAACTCAATAAACACCATCTGCAAAAAGTTTACAGCTAACATCATATGCGATACTTTAGTGAAAGACTGAATGCTTCTCCCCTGACATAAATAAAAAGTAAGCATGACCACTCTTAACGCTTTTTTTAAAGACCAGGAAAATGTCTACAGATCACCCCTCTTATTTAACATAATACTGTAAGTTCTAGCTACTGAAATAAGGGAAGAAAAAGAGATAAAACGCACACAGATCAAAACTCTACTTCCAGATGACACGCTTATCTACGTAGAAAATCTTTAAAAGTCTATGAGAAAACTTCTAATAAGTGAGTTCAGCAAGGTTGAAAGACTACTTCAAAGCTAAGTAGTAGCTTTGAAGACATAAGATCAACATCCCAAAATCAATTACATTTCCATATACTATGAATGAACAGGTGGAAATCAAAATTAAAGATACAATGCCAGCCCGACGCGGTGGCTCACACCTGTAATTCCAGCACTTAGGGAGGCCAAGGTGGATGGATCACAAGGTCAGGAGTTGGAGACTAGCCTGGTTAATATGGTGAAACCCTGTCTCTGCTAAAAATACAAAAATTAGCCTGGCGTGGTGGCAGACGCCTGTGGTCCCAACTGCTTGGGAGGCTGAGGTAGGAGAATCACTTGAACCCAGGAGGCGGACGTTGCAATGAGCCAAGATTGTGCCACTGCACTCCAGCCTGGGCAACAGAGCGAGACTCTGTCTCAAAAGACAAAACAAAACAAAACAAAAAGTTACAATACCATTTACAATCACTCCAAAGAAAATGAAAAGCTTAGATACGTATGAATATAGCAAACATGCACAAGATCTATACACTGAAAATTACAAATTCCTTATGAAAGAAATTGAAGGAAACTTAAATGGAAAGACATGCTGTGCTTGTGGATTGCAAGACTCAACATAATAAGAACATCAATTCTCCCTAAATCCAATTCCTATCAAAATCCTAGCACAGTTTTTCTGTTGACATAGACAAGTTTACTCTGACGTTTATATGGAAAGGGACAGCACTTAGAACCGCTAAAATAATCTTGAAAAGGAAGAATAAGGTGGGAGGAATGACTTCACCTAATATTAAGGCCTGCTATATAACTATCACAACCAAGACAGTATGGCAATGGCACAGAAAGAGACCCATAGATCAATGGGAGGGAGTAAAGACCCAGAAACAGGTCTGCACAAAAAAACTAATTTTTGACAAAAGTACAGAAGCAAATCAATGGAGGGAAGATTTCAACAAATTACGCTATAGTAACTAAATATCCACGGGCAAAAAAAAAAAAAAAATTATGGGAAAGGCACTCTCACGTGCACAGCCTTTCAGCCCCTACTCAGTGGCCTCAGAATGGACCCTGAGCCTTGAAAAATCTCACCAACAGACGAAGAGCCCTCATCACCTTGGCAGGCTTATACCTTGTGTGGGAATCTCTCTCCCTGCTGCAAACTCATGTGTGTGCTTTTGTTCTCCTTAAGGATGTGTGTCATATGGCACCTGACCAACCTCACTGCTCTATCTGTTCCCTACCTGGAAACAGGGTCCTTTAGTTGCAGTACAAGAGGTGTGCTCGTAGGCAGACCACCCTGTATGGGTAGCCAGGAGGGAGCCCCCTGGCCACAGGTGACCCACACATACTACTAAAACTGATCTTGCTCTGTCTCTTCTCTGTGTGAGTCACTGTTCTTCCAACGAGTGCCTGACTATGTTTTCCTCGGAGCCTCTGGTACCAAAATAGAGCCGGCACAAGTGTCTGGATCATATTCCTGATGGTCAGCATAATGATGGTTTTTGCTATCCTCCACGGGGTGCCAGCCTTCCCTTGGGATTGATTGCTGGTACACGGTGTTCTGTTTGACACAAATGAACCTCAAACTAAATGTCAGCCTCAACCTCAAACAAAAATTATCTCAAAATGGATCACTGACTTAAACATAAAATGTAAAACTATAAAACTTTTAAGAAAATAAGAAGCATAGGAGAAAATCTCTGGGATCAAGGCAAGGCAAAGAGTTCTTAAACTAGACATGGAAACATGATCCATGAAAGGAAAAATTAGGAATCTGGAACTCATCAAAATTAAAAACTTTTATTCTGTACAAATCTTTTTAAGAAAATTAAAAGGCAAGCTACAGCCTAGAAGAAAATATTTACAAACCACATATCTAACAGAGAAATAGTAATTAGAATATATAAAAGACTCAACTAATAGAAAAAAAAAATTCCATTAGGAATGTTTAACATCTACCAAAGACATTTAACCAAAGAGGATATACAAATGACAAACACATTAAAAGATCTTCGACATCATTATCCACTAAGGAAATAAAAATCATGATGAGATATCACCACATAGCTATTGGAATTACTAAAATAAAACAAAGTGACACTACCACCAAATGTTAGAGAGGATGCAGAGAAATCAGATCCCTCATAGGTTGCTGGTGGGAATATAAAACTGCAAAGAACTCTAGAAAACAGTTTGGCAGTTTTTTATAAAACTAAACATGCAATTATCACATGTAAGTGCCCAGCAATTACGCTGCAGGGCACTTACTCCAGATAAAGGAAAACTTATGTTCATGCAAAAACCTGGACATGAAAGTTTATAGCAGCTTCATTCATAACAGCCAAGAAACTGGAAACAATCTGGATATCCTTTAGTGTGTGAATGGTTAAATAAACTGTAGTATATCCACACCATGGAATAATACTTGGTAATGAAAAAGAACAAAGTTCTGGTACATGAACCAACTGGAGTGAATCTCAGGGAATTGTGCTGACTGAAACAAGCCAATCCCAAGACATTACACACGGTATAATATCATTTATGTAACATCCTTGAAATGACAAAATAACAGCAATGGAGAACCGAAGTGACTGCCAGAGGTTGCAGATGGGCAGGGGGTAAGGAAGAAGGTGAATGTGGCTATAAAAAGCCAGCACAAGGAATCTCTGGTGGCAGAACTGTTCTGTATATTGACTCTGTCATTGTCAATATCCTGGTTGTAATGATGTAATATAGTTTTTAAACATGTTACCACTGAGGAAACCAGGTAAAGAGTACAACAGATCCACTTTGTATTATTTCTAATAACTGAATGTAAATCTAAAATTATCTCAAAATTAAAAACTAATTGAAAAAATAGGCAGCAGGTCACATTTGGCCTGTGGGCTATCATTTACCAACCCCCAGTTTACAGAAAGGTGCTGAAATTTTGTAATCCATTTCATCAGCTGTGACTGGATGGCCCTGGGTGCAAACTGAGTAAGTTTCCAGAACAAACAATACCACAACCCAGCTGCCACACTGTATTTAAACACTAATCCAAATGCACTGGCAAAGATCAAAGGCCCACAGGACATTTATACTCCCTAGATAGAAATGTAGGCATCAGCTACCTAATCTCTTATTTTCCCCAAAGTATTCATCACCACAGAATCTACATTCTTTCCATTTTCCATTCTGATCCAAGACTCCTTAGGATGGCTTTGAAAGCATTACATAATCTGGCACCAACTTTATATCCCTCAGCAAGAGTTAATAAGGAGGTACCCTTAAGCACTCACCATACACATACCATGTGCTATGATTAACAAACATATCAATATTACAACTGTTAAAGAGGGTATGATTTTGTCATGTTGCATTTTAACAAACTATGGTGCATATATACCATGGAATATTATGCAGCCATTAAAAAGAACACATTAGCTCTCAGCAAACTAAGAACAGAACTTCCTCAACCTGATAAAGAACACTGCTTTGGTGTAGATGTGTTCCCTCCAAAATTCAGGTGTTCAAATTTAATTCCAGTGTGATGGTACTAAGAGGTGGGTCTCTTAAGAGGTAGTTAGGTCATAAGGGCTCATCCCTCAAGAATGAGATTAAAGCCCTTATAAATGCTTCACAGAGCATTCAGCTAGCTTGCTTTTCTGCCCTTCTGCATGTGAGGACAGTTTTTCTCCAACCCAGAGGAACCACCTTTAAAGCAGAGAGCAGCCTTCACCAGACAAATGAACTTGCTTATATCTTGACAGTGATTATGAACTTGCCAGCCTCCAGAGCTGTGAGAAAATACATTTCTGTTCTTTATGAATTACCCAGTCTGTGGTATTCTGTTATCACAACACGAATGGACTAGGACAAACAACTATTTTTAAAAATCCAGAGCTAACATCATACTTACAAGTAAAAACTAGATGCTTTCCCATTAAGTTCTGGAACAAGGCAAAGATGTTCACTGTTACTACTCCTATTCAACATCATACTAGAAGACCTAGCTAACTTGGTAACAGAAGAAAAGGAAATAAAAAGTGTACAGATTGGGAAGGAAAAAATAAAACTGTGTTCATTCACAGATGACATGACTGTCTATGTAGAAAATCCAGAAAACATCCTGGAACTAATAAGCAATTATGGCAAGATTGCAGGCTACAAGATTAATATACAAGAGTCAATTATTGCCTTCCTGTATACCAGCAACAAACAACTGGAATTTGAAATCACAAACAGAAGACCATTTATATCAGCATCAAAAAAATAAAATACTTTGGTATTAATTTAATAAAACATGTGCAAGATCCATATGAACAAAACTGTAAAAATCTGAAGAAATAAATCTAAATAAATGGATAGATATTCCATGCGAACAAATAGCTGGGCTCAATATTTTCAAGATGTCAGTTCTTCCCAACTTGATGTGTAGATTCAATGCAATCCTATCATCCCAATCAAAATCCCAGCAAGTTATGAATATTAACAAACTGATTCTAATCTTTATATGAAAAGGCAGAAAAAACAGAATAGCTAACTCAATATTAAAGGAGAAGAACAAAATCAGAGAACCCAACTTCAACAACAAGAAAAGACAAGACAATACGATGAAGAAAAGACAGTCATTTCAACAAATGGTGTTGACCAACAGGATACCCACAGGCGAAAATAAATAAATCTAGACACAGACCTTACAACCTTCACAAAAATCAACTAGGAATGGATCACACAGCTAAATGTAAAATGCAAAGCTATACAAATCCTAGAAGATAACACAGAAGAAAATCTAGGTGACCTTGAGTTTGGCAATAACTTTTTAGATTCACAAAGGCACAATCCATGAAAGAAATAATTCATAAGCTGGACTTCATTTAAATTAAAATTTTCTCCTCTGCCAAAGATACTGTCAAGAAGATGAGAAGACAGGCCACACAGGCTGGGAAAAAATAATTGCAAAAGACATATCTGATAAAGGACTGATATCCAAAATATACAAAGAGCTCTTAAAACTCAACAATAGGCCACACATGGTAGCTCACACCTGTAATCTCAGCATTTTGGGAGGCTGAGACGAGTGGATCACCTGAGGTCAGGAGTTAAGAGATCAGCCTGGCCAACATGGCGAAAACCCATCTCTACTAAAAATACAAAAATCAGTTAGGCATGGTGGCACATGCCTGTAGTCTCAGCTACCCAGGAAGCTGAGGCACAACAATCACTTGAGCCTGGGAGGCAGAGGTTTTGGTGAGCCAATATTGCACCACTGTACTCCAGCCTGGGCAACAGAGTAAGACTGTGTCTCAAAAAAACAAAACAAAACAACAACAAAAAAAGAAAGAAAGAAAGAAAGGAAGAGAGGAAGGAAGAGAGGAAGGAAGGAAGGAAGGAAGGAAGGAAGGAAGGAAGGAAGGAAGGAAGGAAGGAAGGAAGGAGAGAGAGAAGGAAAGAAAGAAAACAATACAACTGAAAATGGGCAAAAGATTTGAACAGAGACATAACACCAAAGAAAATATAATATGGCAAATAAGCACAGAAAAGATCTTCATCAGCATATGTCATTTGCGAATTGTAATTAAGACAATGAGATCCCACTAAATGTCTGTGGAATAGCTAAAATCCAAAGCACTGATGACAATTGCTGGTAAGAATGTGGGGCAACTGGAACCCTCATTTATTGCTGATGGCAATGCAAAATGGTACAGCCACTGTGGAAGACAATTTGGCAGTTTCTTATAGAACTACACATACGATACAATCCAGAAATCACATTTTGTGGTATTTATCAAAATGAGTTGAAAACTTCTAACAACACAAAAACTTAAATAAAAATGTTGATAGAGGCTTTATTCATAATTGCCAAAACATTTACAGATCCCCATGGAAGTGATGCACATATTTATTCAATAGGTGAGTGGATAAACTGTGGCACATCCATGCAATGGAATGTTGTTCCATAAGGAAAAGAAATTGGCTATCGACTCAGGAAAAGATGGAGGATCCTTAAACCATATTGCTAAGTGAAAGACGCCAATCTGAAAAGGCTACATATTGTATAATTCTAAATAAATGACATTCTGGAAAAAGCAAAAACTATGACAACAATAAAGAAGTTCAGTGGTTGCAAGGGGTTCTTGGAAAGGGGGAGATGGACAAATAGGTAAAGCACAGAGGATTTTTAGGGCAGGGAAGTTACTCCATTTTGATACTGCAATAGTAGATATATGTCATCATACATCTGTCAAAACCCACAGACTGCACAGTAGCAAAAGTGAACTCTAATGTAAACTACAGATTTCATTAGTAATGTATCCATATTGGCTCATCAATTATAACTAAAGCAAGATGTTAATAACAGAGGAGAGAGGAGTGTGTATCAGAACGCTGTACTTTCCACTCAATTTTTCTGTAAACCTAAAACTGCTCCCAAAAAAAGTCATTTAATTTAGAGATTAAAAAAACATATTAAAGATATAACAGCTGGCCAGGCATGGTGGCTCATGCCTGTAATCCCAGCACTTTGGGAGGCCGAGGCAGGTGCATCACCTTAGGTCAGAAGTTCAAGACCAACCTGGCCAACATGGTGAAACCCTGTTTCTACTAAAAATACAAAAAATTAGCTGGGCGTGGTGGCAGGTGCCTATAATCTCAGCTCATCAGGAGGCTGAGGCAGGAGAACTGCTTGAACCCAGGAGACACAGGTTGCAGTGAGCCGAGATCATGCCACTGCACTCCAGTCTGGCCAACAGAGCAAGACTCTGTTTCAAAAGAATTATTATACATTATTATAGTTATAATTATTATATTAATAGTTATGTTATTAATAATATACATTTATTCGAAATTTTGGACACAAAGGCCCTGAAGCCAGCAGGAGGCATCTCAGCACAGGCTGGGTAGGAGTAAGCACTGTCAGGCAGGAGAAACAGTGGCTCCTAGAGCCACGGGGAGGAGAAACCAGAGACTGATAGCAGGGCTACTGGGTTCCTTCCTAATTACTTTAAAACAACATCTAAAGAAAACAACAGAGAGTCCTCATTTTAAAAACTGTATCGATTTTCTTTATCAACCATCTGGCAACACCCAAGGCAAATGGATAAATAAAATGAAGCCCAGCACCGGGCGCGGTGGCTCACGCCTGTAATCCCAGCACTTTCGGAGGCCGTGGCAGGCAGATCACGAGGTCAAGAGATCAAGACCATACTAGCCAACATGGTGAAACCCCATCTCTACTAAAAATAAAAAAAAAGTAACTAGGTGTGGTGGCTCACACCTGCGGTCCCAACTACTCAGGAGGCT
The DNA here is from genome assembly GCF_009761245.1 of Sapajus apella. Taxonomy (NCBI): domain Eukaryota; kingdom Metazoa; phylum Chordata; class Mammalia; order Primates; family Cebidae; genus Sapajus; species Sapajus apella. The sequence continues at coordinate 2,237,526 of NW_022437090.1, read as the reverse complement.
GAGGCAGAAGAATCACTTGAACCCAGGAGGTGGAGGTTGCAGTGAGCCAAGACTGTGCCACCGCACTCCAGCCTGGTGACAGAGCAAGACTCCATCTCAGAAAAAAAAAAAAAAAAAAAAATGAAGCCCAGACTTCAGCTCTTTCATAAATCTCCATTTTCTGAAAAAATAACTGCCAGGTTTTTAATAAACATAAATAGTTCAGGCTTGAGTTCCATCATTACACTAATAGAAATCCTGCAGTTCATATCTTACACCTGGAAATTCATATCCAAATTCATACAGCTTAAGTCAGGTGTGTGTTTCCCCAAAACTACTGCAGCAAACAGCTACATAATCCTACTCATCCAAGGTCTAACTTGCAGCAGCAAATAATTCTTGCCTTCTGTTCTGCACACTGAAATAAATCCAGAGCTTTTTAGTATAAGCATAAGCCTGAAGAAGAAAAAAAATATATTTTTTAAGTTATCTGGAATGGGCCCCTCAAAACCCCTCTTGCATTCAGAGGACTGGTCACCAGGTGAGGTTTCTCTTCGTGTCAGGCTGTTTCGCAGCAACCTGCCTGGGGCTGGTTAGAGACAGACTGCCTGAGCACCCTCTGTTATCAGGCCCACCTGCGCACCCTGGGGCTCTGAGAAGCACTCCTTCATGCCAATGCACACATCTCAGGGTGCAAGGAATGCTGAATGGTAAGCCAGACACTCCAGGGACCAGCAGAAGTCCCTACAGAGGGCTCACTGCTAGATGAGGTGGCTGTTTATAAACTGCCTCCCAGGAAGAGGTAAGGCAATGGAGTTTTCAGCAATGCAATGCTTTCTCGGGGGCCCTGTGTGACAGCTGGCTATTTGATTCTGCAAACTCTTACACAGTTGTTTTTTTTTTTTTTTTTTTTTCATCTGCTAAAGACAGTGCATTCAAGATTTTTTACTTCGGGTCTCATTTTCTCCAGCTGGAATGCAATGAATTGTCTCAAAGTATTTCATTTTCATGACTCTTCCCTTTTGGGTACAATCTGTTAAAACATCACATCCTTTTAGCAGGCCAAAGGATAATTTGTGGCCTCATCTGAGCAATGCTTTTTAATTTTGCACATGGCTTTTGACCTATACAAAGTATAAAATAGACCTAACAGCAAACTAATTTTTTTGAATCAAATGTAAAATATGAAAACTTTTCAAAGGAAAATTCAACACTATTATTATTAGTTTCCTACAGTAACATCTTAGAAAGAATTCATTTTATATACATATGCTCTGGGAAGACATCTGATGTTCCTACATTTTATGCTTCATTTTTTTCAATGTAATTATGATATAATCGTCTAAATATATTGTCGCCACATTTCTTCCAGTTTCATTACCAGTCTTTGTTGTATTATAATGCAAATTTAATACACTTGTTCAACAAGTTAGTGGATCAGAATATACCCTGCTGAGAAACACTATAGATGCACTTGCATGAAAGGATACAAAATTCCTACAGAAATACAAGAAACCATGTTGTTTTTTTTTTTTTTTTTTTTTTTAACATTGGGCAATAGCCTATGTTCCCTTTCATAAGAGGCCAAGCTTACAGAAAAGGTACCAGCTGACCCAAGGGACATGCAGGTCTCTAGTGAAGGAGAAATCAAGCATTTGGCATCATGAGTCAGTCATCAAGTATTTCACCGAACAGGAAGAGCATTTTGATAGGATAGCCAGGAGAAAGCAGCTGGAATCAGAGCGCTCTGATCATGCCAGCAGGCTCTATAACCAGGGTAGGAGTTCAGAAAACATAGTAAGGAAAATGACTACCACTGAGCACCAAATATACAAAAGGGATTCAACCTTCATTTCCCCAAGGAGAGACTGGAATGAGCACAAAACAGAGTCCCAAAGCCCTACTTCCAGCTCCAATGCTAAGAGCAATCCAAGCGAAACAGCCCCAACGGGCAGCACAGAAGTAGAAAAAGCTGAGTTTAGCCTTGAAAGGCCCAAGATGTTTTCAACAAGCCTTCAAGAAAAAAAACATCTTGTGTCAGTCCGTCAGGCTGCTGTAACAATCTACCATAACCCAGCACTTGATCAACCATAGGAACTTCTTTCTCACAGCTCTGGAGACTCACAGCTCTGGAGTCCAAGATCAAAGTGCTGGCAGGTTTGGTGTCTAGAGAGCACCCAAATTCTGGTTCACTGACGATGCCTTCTCAAAGCATCCTCACATGGCCAAAGAGACTAGCTAGTTCTCTGGGGTCTCTTTCATAAGGGCACTAATCCCATTTATGTGGGTTCCACCCTCATGACTAATCACCTCACAAAGCCACCACCTACTAATCCCATCACCTATCACCTTGAGGGTGAGGATTTCAACAGGAATTTGGTAGGGGCACATACACATTCAGACCATAACAACCTAGGAGGAAGGAGCTCAGAGCAGGAGCCAGACTCAGGGTGGAAGTGGAGATCTGGAATGCTGAGGCCAGCAGCAAACTACAGAAAGTGTCCAGCACTGAAAAGTGTTATTGGACAGGTCAGAGTCGCTGCTGTTTCCTAAGCAGTGAGAGAATGAAATTCTAATTTTAGGTAGATGTCGATAATGATGCTCTGGACAGCTCAGGCAGGAGAGAGTAAAGACAGACCAGAGACCAATGAAGGCAAGAAGTCCTCAGGACTCATGGAAGGAAGGACATCTGGAATGCAGAGATAAGGCTCAAAGATGACCCTGAAAGAGTCTTCTGGGATGTGAGAGGAGAGCATGCCGCTGACAGAAGTTGGGAAATTAAAATATGCAATCAATCTTTTGAAAGCAAAACAGTAAGTTTGGTTTTAGAGCTGAGTTCAGGGTTACAGCAGGACCTACACATCTCCTAAGTATTTGGAAATGGAAAGGCGGAAATTTCACAAGGTAAAATGTACGTTTCAAATGAGGGTGGTTGGAAGCATGAGAGAAGCAAAGCCAAGACATGGACAGACTCTTACCCTTTTGATTTCTTACCTCTTTTAGCTTAAAATGTGGTAAGGAGACAGGCACCAGTGGAAATGGTGGAACTGCTGCCTGATGACAACCCAGTGGCTTACTGGAAAACTGACACAGCTAACATAATCCACTCCTATCACATACATTTCCATTTGGCAATGGGGCAGCTCTGTTAACTTCTCGGTATTGTGACAGTCACATGAAAAGACCACATTTCTGGTCTTTGTTCTCAGGCATTAACCATATTCTTCCCAATATCCATAAACCATTATTGACTGCCTAGTGTAGGCAGCACTCTTGGTAAAGTGTTGTGAGCTCCCCATGTGGGGAGGTAAGACATAGATTGTGCAAGTTCCAGGCAACGAAACATGTAAATAGCAATGCAAGATGCCATAGAAAGGATTCATAAAGTAGTACATGGCTATTTGTCTAGTAGAGAAGAAAGGGATCACTTAGGCTGGAAAGAAAAGGGATAGGTTTCCAGGAGAAATGAAATTAGAGGAGGCAAATTTCAAGGATACTTCCTTGAAGATCAGGATATACGGACAACACAGGTCTTTCCTAAGCAGGTATTTAATAGACATTTAATGAATGAATAAGTAAAACAATCAGAGTATGTAATCCACACTATGGGTATAGTCATGTGAGCAATGCAGAGGCAGAAGAGTGAAACACGTTACGCAAGACATGGGGTTCTAGAGGGAAACAGTGGAGAAGAGACTGGAGAAGTAGGTAAGGATCACACTGAGGGAGGTATGGACTACCCTCATCCCTGGGACTTCAGGGAAACACTAAACATTCTGGAACAGGCTGTAAAATCAAAGAGCTATGGGCAGGATGAAAAGAGGAGAAATAACAGTTCTGTATCCTACAATTTAGAAATTAATCACACATTGGGGACAACTTTTCTAAAAGGAGAACTGTTTTCGATCATTTTCTTTGAAAAAAATCAATGTACATCACTCACAATAAAATACACATAATGCCTTCGACATAATAGTGGAAGGAATTTGTCCCCAAAGATCTGTTCTTTGTATAAATGATGCCACCACAATTGATGCTTCAATAAAAATGAATATTTATGAAATGTAAAATGACTTGGATTAACTTATTCCAATTTCACTCTCTAAATTTAGATTTTTAAATCATGCCAAAATGTAGATTTTGATTACAAAAGCAAGTTGGAGAAAAAAAGATGTACTTGACAAGAAAAAGAGCAAAATTAAAAAAAAAAAAAACTTGAAATAAGTATGACAAAAGATGACAGAAAGGTGGTCAATTATACTAAAAACAGCAAGACAGATCATCTTCAAAGTGGAGTTAATTCACAAATGCAGTCACATTACAAGAAGCAAAAGTTACAAAAAAGCATGAAGTAAAACGTCTATGTCTTCCATCCATCCTCATCTCATCACATATCCCCCTCCCCAGCTATTAGTTTCTTAGCTATCATTTCAAAGTTTCTCTATACATACACATTGTTTTCCCTCCTGTTCACAGGAATGTTAGCATACTATCCATCTGCACTGTTCAGACCTTGCTTTTTCCACTTAACACAACATCTTGGCAATCCCTCCATACCCATTCATACAGATGTTCCACATTCTTTTACAGCTGCATATCCATTGTGACAATGAACCATAATTTATTTAACTAGCCCCTATTGATAGGCATCTGGGTTGTTTCCAGCCTTGTGCTATTGCAAACAAAGCTGCAGTGAATAACCTGGTAGTCATCATTGGCATGCGTGGAAGTTACATCCTGAGGATAAATTCCCAGAAATTTCTGGGTCAAAGGTATTATGCATTTAAATTTTTGATAGATACAACCAAATTGCCTTCCACAGGAGTTGAGTCAATTTATACTCTTGCCAGCTATGTAGAGGAGTGCCTTTTTCCTTTAGAATTTACCAACACAGTGTATCATCAAAGTTCCAGATTTTTGTCAGTCTGAAAAATGAAAAATGGCATTTGCCTTCTCCTCATTATGAGTGAAGTTGAGCATCTTTTTATATGCTTAAGAGCCAATTGTACTTCCTTTTCTGTAAACGGTCTGTTCATAACCTTTGTCTATCTTTCTAATGGATAGCGTTTTTCTTATTAATTTCTAGAAGCTTCTTATATAACTAAAAAGATTGCTCCTTCACCTACGAATTGCAACTATTTACCATAATTTGTCTTATGGCTTTGCTTATGGCGATTTTTGCAATGCAGAAGATTTTTACCGTGATATGATCTAATTTATTAGTCTTTTATGTTTTCTGATTTTCAAGTCAAGGTTAAGAAAGGCTTTCCTCACACCCAGATTATAAATACATTCTATTCTCATACTTTGTTTCGTCTTACAATTATGTAAACGGAAAAAGAGTATAGGAGTTAAGCCCAGAAACTCTATAGCCAAACTGACTAGGTTCATATCCCAGCTCCACTACTTATCAGCAATGTACATTGGATGAACTGCCTAACATCTATGGGCCTCAGTTTCCACATCCATAAGCGGTGATAATAATAGTTACTACTTCTTTGGGTTACTTGAGGATTAAAAGTAAATTACTACAGTCCCTGGCACATAAGACACTTAACAAGTGTAAGCTATTATCATCATATATCTGGAATTTATTCCATCAAACATTAAAATTTATCCTGGTTTACGGTGTAGAGATCCAACCTTTTTTTCCATATGGCTACCCAGTTGTCCCAACATCATTTATTAAATATTTCACCTTTTCCCCACTGATTTGAGATATCACCTTTATCAAATGCTACATTCCCATATGTATTTCAGAACTTCTGATCCTTTTTCCTCTTTTGTACATTTCAAATTGCCTTACCTTGTCTTACCATATTGGCTGTATCTACAATACAATGTAAAATAATGTAAAATAATAACCCATCAGTCAAAGTAGGCCAATTCATGTTATAATCCAATTTAGGTAGCCTGGGAGAAATTAAACATAAAAAGTTTAAAGGTTTGAATCTTACCTTCTAACAAAGTATACATCAACAACTAGATAGCGCTTAATAAAAAGGTGGAAGTTTCCTTAAGAATATAAAAAAGGTAGGATTTCTTTTTAAACGTGGATCAAAACTCAGATAACACCAAAAAAACTAACAGTGCATACCTGACACAAGATACTAGGCTGAGCTCTGCCTTTGTTTGACTATCAGTGGAAATCTCAATGTTTCTTCATTAAATTCAGCCTAAAATGGGCCTTTGGGCTGAAATAGAAGAAATAGCAATTTATTCCTATGCTGGAATTATCTGCTCTTTAAATATTCAGTAGATACTCCCGGTGAAACTGACATAATGCTTTGGGAGGAGTTAACTCTTGGGCAACTTTATTTCTTCTATAAAAATCAAGCTGCTTAGATTTTCTACCTCTTCTAGGGTCAGACTGGATCAATTATATTTCCTAAAAATTATTTTCATCAAAGTTTTAAAATTTATTTTCAAAGAGTTCAATAGTCTCCTATTCTTTAAATTCTGTTTTTATGATTTCCTTTTCTCAGGTCTTATTTTCTATATTTGTACTTTCTTCCTTTTATTCTTGAGACGAGCTCATTGTTTATAAATACTATTGGTGTAGTTCAATTTTTTTTTCCAAAGAGTCACCTTTTGGATTAATACATTGTCCTACTGTTTTTTCTATTTATATTTAAAATTCTTAGAAGAGGATACCTTCTGATGGTGTTCTACACCCGTTTTTAACATCTATTAGTGCCCCCAAAAAAGCAATATAACAACAAATACAATGAACACTAAGAACATAAACACAAGAAAGCCAAGACTGAATCGAATTTGCCAAAGTTATTTTAAATGACAACTCCAAATCCCAAACACCTAATCCCACCTATACTATGTAAGAAGGTAAGATTCAATCCCAAACACAGATTAGCAACATTTCCTAATGCAATATGCAAAAACAAGTTCCACATAAAATAAAAGTTGGGCTTTGTGTTAGTCTGTTTCCACATTGCTATAAAGAACTACCTGAGACAGGGTAATTCATAAAGAAAAGAGATTTAATTGGCTCATGGTTTCACAAGCTGTACAGGAAGCATGGCTGGGTAAGCCTCAGGAAACTTACAATCATGGCAGAAGGGAAAGCTGGCACATCTTCATACATTGGAGCAAGAGAGAGAGACAGCGCACAAAGAGGGAAGCTACACACTTTTAAACAATCAGATCTCGTGAGAACTCATTCACTCTCATGAGAACAGCAAGGGCAAAGTCCACCCCCCATGTTTCAATCCCCTCCCACCAGGCCCCTCCTCCAACACGTGGGAATCATAATTCGAAATGAGACTTAGGTGAGGTCACACAGCCAAACTATATTGGGCTTTTACAATAATTATAGCAATTCATTGGAAACAAGATCAGTTCTGACTGTAAGGAACCCACAACTTAACAAAATGGAAGGCACTCTGGGGTTTTAATTATAAGCCTTCCACCTCCAGTCTATTTTCAACAATACAATACCAATACAGTTCAACAAGTATGAATTCCCCTTGTCCCTCCGTCCCAAGTTCTCAAAGTATTGCTTGGTGGCCAGGCACTGAAGCAGAATGAGACCACCTCCACATATAGGGAAAACACATTGTCATGTACCCTATCAGCCAGCCAGTGCTGCCCAGATGCCCCCTAACCTGAACAGAGCAGGCTGGAAATGAGGCAGTCCAGGGCAGGTTCTGTTTTCACCACTCACCCAAGTAGGCCTGTTCATGTTTTGATCCATTTTAGGTAGGCTGGGAAAAATTAAACATTGAAAAAGTTTGAAGGTTTGACTCTTTCCTTCTTTCAACGTGGAAATCTGTAAGTAGGCCACAGTTTGTAAAAGGGTGGAATTTTCCTTAAGGATATAAAAATGGTAGGATGAATGCTAAGATGATAACACTTAAAACCACAAGGATTTGATAATAGCACACACCTGATACTAGGCTGATTTAAAGGCACTAAGGAGACAGGCCTTCTCAAATCAAAAGGCAATGCTTTTGTCACGCAACTTTTGAGAGTCAGGGTACAAATAATGGTGGTAATACAGAGAAAGGAGGAGTTGAGAAACAGGATGCAAGTTGCAGTAGACGTGAATTTAACATTCAAAACCATACTGCTAACTCCTTAAGTTTCAAGTTTATAGCCACTGAAACCCGATGAAGAAATAACACTGCCCATTTCTGGAGCCAGTCAGGGCTTTCAGCAACCTGTCAAGGCTCCGGAGTGGAGACTGGAATGTCCACAATCTAAATTTTAAACACTTTTTGTGGAAAAAGTTACAACAGATGAACAATAAGAACATATGCATTGTAGGCTTGGCCCTACACCAAAAAAAAAAGCAGTTTACTGGCCCAGATACAGAGATGTGTCGGTGTACCAAAAACACTCAAAGCTATATGAAGACAGCAGAACCTGGAAAGGAACCAGGTCCTGAGGTTTTGCAGTTAAAGTTATGGTGGGGATATGAAAAAAACTGTTGGCTCATTTCTGAAATGTTTGCTAATCTTTTACCCCAAATCTCATTTACATATTAGGAAACAGATTGGGAAGCCTTTCGTTAAGATAAAGCCAAAGTAAATTTTGGTCATTCTTGACCTTGAACCAGTTTGGAAATCTGAAGAAGAGTTTTTGGATTATTTGGTTTTTTGGTGTCTGGGAGAGCACAGCAAAGGCACAGTAGTGTGTGAACAGGAAGTATAGCACAAGCTGAGGAAGTTTAGCATTTGAAAAGTGTTGCCTTTAAACATACACTTAGAAATACCTGCCTGTAAAAGAAAAAAAAAATTAAGATACATTTATGAGGTATAAATGTAATTATAAGATAATCTGGTTATATTTTATATATCTATATATAAGTATACATATTTAATAATCTAGATTTGTTTCAAAACTCAATCTCTGAATTTGAATAAAAAATAAACCCCTACGGCTGAGTTGAAGGTGAAATGATGGGGAAACCAGGGAATAGAAACTGCCAATTCGATTAATAATAAACAAGTCACACAATTTCTAAACTACCTCTAATCCAAAAAAACTCTACCTTTTCTAATCTCATACTGATTATTCTACGAGAATGACAAATTCTCAATAGGACCTCCTCCTATCCTCAACAATTCTTGAAGGAAAAGAAAAAGAAACTTCCTAGAAAAATTTTTAAACGCTGAATTTCTTTGGCATTGAGCCATGTGTAGCAGATTAAACATCACTTAATCCTCCAACAACTCTAAGGCAGTGGTTAACAAGCTACAGCCTACATTAGAATCACCTGGAGGACTAGTTTGGGCGCTTGTTGGGCTCCACCCCCCGAGTCTCTGATTCAGTAATGGGGGGAGGCCACCCCGAGTGGATGCTGCTGCTGCGGGTGGAGGGCACTTTTGAGAAGCGCCGCACTAAGGTAATACTAACTTATGGCCCTCGTACTGGGAACCCAGTGCTATATGCAGCAGACATTGAAAGACTTTTTTTTTTTTTTCTTTTTTTTTTTTTTTTATTGGGACAGAGTTTCGCTTGTTACCCAGGCTGGAGTGCAATGGCGAGATCTCGGCTCACCGCAACCTCCGCCTCCTGGGTTCAGGCAATTCTCCTGCCTCAGCCTCCTGAGTAGCTGGGATTACAGGCACGTGCCACCATGCCCAGCTAATTTTTTGTAGTTTTAGTAGAGACGGGGTTTCACCATGTTGACCAGGATGGTCTCGATCTCTTGACCTCGTGATCCACCCGCCTCGGCCTCCCAAAGTGCTGGGATGAACGACTTTTTTAAACTTTTACAGTTTACCATTACATGGCATCGAATCATGCGAACATTTTTCTAAAATTTCACCGTTATTGTATTTTCCCCAGGTATTGGAGTGAGAATAACTAGAAAGTTTTCCAAGTTTGAGGAGCACCAATTTAAATTGACCCAGCGCACAGCAGCCCTTGCCCGCTGGGGACAGCCGGGCCGACCTAGCGCAAGAGGGAGATCTGGGGGTGACTCTTGCAGCCAGAACACCGGCCTGAGACGCAGTTCCACATTTAAGGTTTTCATCGTCTCGTCTCATGCCGGAGCTTCCCGGGACAACACTCGCACCAACCCTGCTGCAGGTGTCCTGTCCCGGCGGCCAGCGCAGAAAAGACAAGAAAGGAGGGCGTAGAACAGCGCCACTGGAGCCAGCGAGCAAGGGCGGACCCCAGCGAGCAAGGGCGGACCCCAGCGGCGCCTTTCCTGCCCAAAACGTGGGACCGCCAGGATATCTGCACTCCAGGTGAGTGTGACCGACGCACGGGACTCCTTCAAAGTGCCCGGTTTAGTTCCACAGGATGAGATACCAAAGACAAAGGAACATCAGTGGAGCCCAGGGTCACCTCTGCCCCGGCCGGCGCCCCTTCGCGCCTGCGCAGACCGGCTACCCGCCCGAGGCCCGCCCGCGGCTTCCTTCCGGGCAGCGGGTGTGGGGAGAGTGAAGGGGGGGCGCGGCCCTGGGGTACAGGCACGCATGCGCAGTGTCGCCGCCAGCGCCCTCCGCCTGGCCGGTGCTTACCCGCCACTGGGGTCGGCTCCTTCCGGCCCGGTAAGGCCTCCTGGGGGCTGACGATCTTCATTGCCGAGTCGCCCATCCTTGGGACTGGAATGAGGCTGTGGAGGAGTTGGCGAGCCCTCCGGGAGGCCGAGAGCATGGGAGAGCACTAGCCGAGGGGCGGTGGTGGGGGACTGCGCGGTCAAGAGCGGAGTCGCCGCCTGAACGGCTGAAAGGAGGGTCCGCGGCTGGAAACGGGGGGCAGCTGGGGCGCGGGCGGGCGCAGGACGCTACTGACCGGGCCGGCGGCCTCCCGGAATCGAAGTTGCGCAAGGCCGGAGTCGTACCGGCTGTCACCGAGGGCGTGTTCCTTCCCTGCAGGGGGGTGACGCCCAGCGAGGTCCTCTGGCTCTCCGCTCGGGACGAAGTTCTGGGGCAGAGAATAAGTGCCCTCCTGCCGCACCAAGTACGTGAAGCGGCAGAGGCCAAAAAACAGCGCCGAGCTCTTGGGGCTGGGGTTTGATTTTAAAGTTCTTGCCGTGTCTCCCTGACTTTGCAGTTCAGCATTCCCCAGTACGACAGAAGTGGACCTGCCTTGCAGCCAGCTAGACTGTCCTTTTTTATTGGCGACATTGCCATGACGGTCATCAGAAGGGTTTCTATTCGTCCAAAGTGAAAACTAAGCACAGTTCTCAAAAGCACGAAATAGGCGAGATGAATTCAATGTTATGTATTTACAGATAAATTTGCTTCAGGCCCATTTTGCAGTATGCACAATACGGGAGCAAAGCACCAACAGCATGATTAAGGAATTGTAGGTGAACTTCATGGTGCTGTTGGATCATTCTTGTTTCTGAAATCAAACGCAATGACATTTGTTCCTGTGACAAATTCTCACACTGAAGGTAAAGTGGTTAGAGCCAGGTGATTGACTCGGGAGTTATCTGTGTGAGACTTTGGGTTAACACAGGTGTTTTGGTCATCTCAGATAAGGAAAGGAACTTCAAGTTAGCACCCACAGAAAGAAGGCTTTGACCCAGCTTCCTGCATGGGTTTAGTTGCCACTCTGTTTTCATGTGGTCTCCACTGTAATGTAAGGAGGGCAGGAGGATTAGCAGTGCTGTTGTGTAAATACAGTGTGTTGCCAGGCATACAACATTTAAAAGAGTCTAGCTTTGATTTTGTAATTTGTCTTTTTCCTGGGCAAAATCATGCCTAAACTGTTTGTTACTGCTATGAGGCTATACCAAGTAGGTTCCACTGTCCTTTCATGAAAACACCCCCCAGGAGTCCCTTCTAGGTTCGTGAAGGCCTGGTCACTGTTAAGGGTCTGAAAAAATAGTCATTCTGTCAAAATATTTTGTGTTTTTCACTTATTGCGTTTTGATACATACTGATTTGTTTTTCTGTGTTTTGTGGTTGTTTGAAGTTTCACATGCCAGAAACACTCTGCAACTAAGAACTGAAGAATGTTTCGTGTGAAGAAATACTTGGCATGATGGCTCATGCCTATAGTCCCAACACTTTGGGAGGCTGAGGCAGGAGGATTGCCTAAGGCCAAGAGTTTGAGATGCCATCTTTACAAAAAAAAAAAAATGTTTTTAAGTAACTGGGCATGGTGGTGTGGTGGGGCACACCTGTGGTCCCAACTACTTGGGAGACTGAGGCAGGAGGAACGCTGGAGCCTGAGAGGTAGAGGCTGCAGTGAGCTATGATCACACCACTGTGCTCCAGCCTGGGCAACAGAGCAAGATCCTGTCTCAAAAAAAGTACTTATTTAATTTTGATGTTAGATGAAAAAGTACAACAGAAGTAACTGTGTGTGAATATATATGTAGTATATGTGAAAATACATATACTCCCAGTTGCACACCCTCTGAAGAACAACTGGAAAAAAAATGAAATTTTTTTGTTGTTCAGGGTAGTGTGATTCTACTGATTTTCATTCTTTAAACTTCCTTAAGCGTTCTTTGTTACAAAGTTCTCAAGTGTTCCAATGGCTGTTACTTTTATAATTATAAATGAATAAGCATTTTTAAAAGAACAGGTATATCTTATTTCAAAAACAAGGGTTTTTCATCTCATTTACCAGAATAGTTGCAAGAAAAGTTACATTGAGTTTCTTTGGATTTTTGAGGAAAGAATTGAACATTTCTGTCTTCAATGATGCCATTTTCACCACTAGGACTTCCTTTTCTTCAGGCATTCCGTCTAATCCAGCGGTCCCCAACCTTTTTGGCACCAGGGACAAGTTTCATGGAAGACAGTTTTTCCACAGATGGGGAAGGGGAAGTGGGGGATGATTTCAGGATGAAACTATTCCACCTCAGATCATCAGGGATTAGTTAGCTTCTCTTGACCTTGATCCATCCACCTCGGCCTCCCAAAGTGCTGGGATTACAGGCATGAGCCACTGTGCCTGGCCTAGTTAGCCTCTCATAAGGTGTGTGCAGCCTAGATCCCTCACATGCACAGTTCACAATAGGGTTTATCCTCAAATGAAAATCTAATGCCACTGCTGATCTGACAGCCACATCTAACTTGGGAAGGTGGGAGATGAGGTTCTCTTGCAGAGTGACTGGGTCCAACTAATACTTGGATACTTGGCAGTTCTAATAATAAGACAAGAATGTACTTTGGATAACAGTGTCACAATCTACTCCTGTGGCCCCTCAAATATCCATGGATACCCTTCTGACACATAGGACACACCCTATTTAAAGAAAGAAAAACCCAAAGTTCCAAGCAGTTACTGGATTCAGCTCAGCGTCCATGATCTAAAGATGTACAGTCCCTTACAAGTCTGGATATAACTCTTCATCCCCTTTCCCTTCCCCACACAGCCAGTATGCAGTGGTGAAGTCGGTCACGAACACCAATTTGGAAAAAGAGGACAAAATAGCAGTTCTTTGTCTAAACAAATTGGAAGAGGAGATTAGACTGCAAAGGTAGTGAAGTAAATTCTTGGTTAGACCCCAGTTCTGTTTACCAGGAGGAACTCTCTTCTTTGTTGCATCTGAAGGTAGTCTACCCACTGGTAGGTTCTTACCCGTGATCCATGATGAACATGCTCCATGAGAGGCTACACATCCGTTTATATCCGGTTTCTTACTGGTGCGCTTTTGAGGGATTGTGGGTTACTTTAGTAGGATCAGATAGACACAGACATTGGCAAGCTAGGCTTATAGCTTCTTTGTCAATTCAATTTTTAAAGATACTGAATGGATTTCATATCCATTTGTTTCTTGTATAGTTCCTTTCACAAATAACCACGGATACAGATATCAATTAGTCATATTTCTCATGCCTAACTACTCTTCAGGTTTATTTACTAGACTCTGTCTCATGTCTCATGTCTCCTGTATCTACTAACTTAATGGCCATATGCTTACAGCCAGCAAAAACGGCAGGCATATCTAGGAAGGCAGTGCCTTAAGGTGACCTCTGTTCCTTGCTTGGCTTCCATTGTCCAGCAGAGAACACTTGGCTGATGGCCTTTGAGAAGTGCCTTGGGTCACAGTTTTATCTTCTGCTATCGGAAGTGTAATAGCACTTGGCTTCATCAAAACTAGAAGACCTGAATCACCACTCAGTCCGTTTGTATTGCAGACTACAGGCAGAGAACTCCAATCTTAGCATAGCTTTATTTCCTTCCAGCTCTGTTAACAAAATGACTAGTTTTTACCTGAGTTCATCTTTATTGAAGTACTTTGCTAGAGACAGGAAGAAGTCAATACTCTCTCATTGACCCAGAGATTCACTCCAGCCATTTTCCCTGCTACTACAGTTTCAAAGAGCAAGAGTTTGCCTGCTAAGATATTGAGTTGACAATTTTATCAAATGTTTTATGGCAGAAAAAAACAAAAAGGAGGGGAGTGGTCATCAGCTTTCCCCTTATAATCCCTGTGCGGCCTGTCAGGTAAATTAATACTACATAATTTAGGTTAATTTCATGATATCTACAGAAAATCTAGAGCTAATATGTTAGTTTAACAACATTGCAATACAAAATCTATATGCAAAAATCAATTGTATTTCTATGAGACAAAAAATGGAAATCAGAATTTTTAAAATACTACTTATTAGCATCAAAAATGTTTAAAATTTGTATCTGACTAAAGATGTGTTAGGCCTGCACATCAAAACACAAAACATTGCTAAGAGAAATGTTAAAAGACCTTAAAAAAAAAAAAAAAAAGTGGAGCTATACCATGTTCATGGATCCAAAGCCTCTCAGTATTGTTAAATGCCATTTCTCTCCAAAATGATCTATAGATTCAACACAATCTCAATGAAAATTCTAGCAGGATTTTTTGGTAGAAATTGGTGAGCTTATTCTAAAACTCAAGTACAAATGCAAAGAACCTGCTATAGCCCAAAACTGAGGAGTCCTGTTCCAGGCCAAAATCTTACTTATCTTGTGGGCCTGACCATGGCAATTGCAAAGGCTTTGCCTAGCAGACCTCAGGAAAGCTGCCCTACTCACACCAGATGTAGAGCATGGGCAGTGAACTGCAGTCTCAGCAGAAAGTTGCAGTCAAGAACTCAGGCCTTCCCCCACGCCAGCCATGCTTATAATTACATCTGCATTTTGAGCCCAGTCACCTCCATTTGGAGACCTCTGTATTGGGAGACAGGATGCAGGAGAGTTATTAAGATAATTCTCCACTCTCAGTACTCATAGGTCTGCCCACCCTCCCTCCCTCCACCTCCATAAGACAGCAGGAGGCTACCTGATTTCAAGATTTACTGTAAAGCTACAATATCCGAGAAAGTATGGTGGTGGTGACCACAAGAGACAAATAGATTCATGGAACAAAATAGTTCAAAAAAAACCCCTACACATACTTGGTCAGTTGATTTTCAGCTAAGGTGCAAAAGTAGTTCAGTGGCTTCTAAACTTCTAAAACTCTTCTGTTGTTTCTAAACTGCCCAGTCTATGGTACTCTGTTATAGCAGCCTGATAGATTAAGACAATTAGTGAGAAATGGAGCTTTTATTATGTTTAAGCCACTGTGGTTTTGAGTGGCTGAGTAGTTCTTAAACATCAGCATACACCAGAATTACATGGAGGGCTTATTAAAACAGATTGCACAGCCCCAACCTGGAGTTTCTGATCCAGTAGTTTGAGTTAGTCCTGAAACTTTGCATTTTCTGACAAATTCTTGGGTGATGCTGACAGTGCTGGTCCAGGCAGCAAACTTTGTGATTCATTGTTCTGGTGGAACCACACCCAAAATCCTGGCCCTCAGTTAACATGCCTCTAGAGCCCAGAATCTGTGATTGTTCTCAACTGTCTTCACGCGTTCTAGGTTGCACGCTGAATCCAATTCTAAAACTTAGCTCAGTGTTAATTATTCAAAGCTATCATTGCTGAATATTAAGAAATTTGAAACATAGCCAGAAACCATGGTAAGAGCTGGGAAATACAGGATATTCAACAGCACCTGATAGAATCTGCTGGACCCTCAAAATCTAGATTCCAGAACCTAAATAATTTAAAACTTCTCTGCAATAATCTGTGATTTTCAGAAATTACAATTAAAACTTTAAATAACATTTTTTAAATCTATGTCACATTAAATTAAGCTTTGATTTTCTTTTATTTTTTTAATCATTCCTCTTCATAGACCAAGCATGTTATTGAATCAGATCAAAAGCTGTGAGGAGAGCAAAGCAGAGAAAGTAACAGCCCAGAGGCTGAAAATGGAAAATGAAAACCTCCACAGGGGAATCATAACATTTTGAGTGGCAGCAGTGCCCAGCAGTCAACACACACAGGTGGTGACAAGCAACAGTACTTGGAAACCAAAAAACATCAAAGGTGCTATAAGAGAATGTACAGGAAATCTTTCAGGTGTGTAAGTCGATGATGATGATGATGCAGAAATGTAGAGGCTGTACAACATGTCTTTGCATACTTAGTACCATTAACAATTTGACAATTTAGCACAAGATGTATATAAAATATGTCTCCAAGAGAATGTGTTCTTAATCAGACTTCAAAACTGATCCATCAAAGTCAATAGTGCAAAGCACCAAATACCTGTGGATGATGTATTCCTGGGAACTAAAACCGAAATAAAGTTTCATAATTCATTTATGAAATAGTCTGAACTCAGAACATATAAGCCAGTTAATTATATTTTTTGCTTTCTAATTTTAAAAATAATATTCTATGAGAACACGTTAAGTATAAAGAAGAAAACATCAGTGACCTTCTATTGCAGTAGATCAGATCTTTCTTCCCACCCCTTCCAGATGGATTGAGGATTCCCTGAGCTTCCTGCTCATTTCAAGTGATGAAAAGCACCGTCCAGTTTGGTCTGTACTTAGACTTCACTCAGGTCTACGTTCATACTCACTCCCTTCCCCACTCCCAGCCCAGCATGGATCCAACTTCCCTCCCAAAAGACACAAATTGGGAGGAGATCTGCTTTTCCTTCTCCCTGGGATCAAGCTCTTTTAGGATTGGGGCCTAGGAACAGGGATGGAAGAAATGGAACAGGACTTTCTTTACCTAACCCACCAGTGTGCTTCTGCCCTGGGGGTTGTTCTGTTGGCTTCTCAGGTTCAGAGTCACTGGCGTGGCAGTTGTCCATGTGGAGTGTGTATCTAGCAAACTCTGAACACTCAAGCGAGTCTCCCCATGCAAGGCACCTTGACATAGGAGCTCCACTACCAGGAAACCTCCTCCAGAGGTTCTTCAGCTTCTGCTCCAGAGGCACAGTCCACAGTGTCTGGCCGCTCAGAACCCCTTGCCCCAGGAAGCCTAAGCTCATGAGCATTATGGAGGCAATCTCAAGTGAGCTAAGCTCCCATAGCTTCCAGTCCTTTAGTTCCAGGGTAGCTTACACCTACTCACCTTGCCAAGCAGTAGGACCACTCCTCCTTCCTCTCCATTCTCCCTTTCCCTGCTAAGAAAAGGACAGCAGACCTACAGGGTACAGGGTTTCATTGGAAATTTCCCCTGGGGAAAAATGCTGATTACGCACCTTGCAGACCTACCCCATCTGTGGATGATTCTAGTCCCTTTAGCTTTGGTGGAATGGGCAAACCATTTGACATCCCAGTGCCTTCCCCCCCAACCCCCACCATCAGCCTTTTACTTATACGCACTGGGGAGCTTTGACCACTTTTTAATAAACTCTGAGCAGTTAGACCCAACTGTTTGAAGATCTCTTTTGACTTGGGGTACCTGATGTCTCTTTGCCCTAAACTTTGGGTCCTTTTTGCCAACTTTGGGGAAAAAGGTGAGTTTCCCTCAACATAGTTACATAAATAGCATATTCAGATTCATGGGCAACAGAAATAAAGCAAATAACCCACCTAAGCATGGTGACTGATGCCTGTAATCTTATGATTTGGAAAGCTGAGCTGGGAGGATTGCTTGAGGCCAGGAGTTCAAGACCAGCTGGGGCAACATAGCAAGATTTCATCTCTACAAAAAATAAAGTTGGCCAGGCATGGTGGTGCATACCTGTAGTTCCAACTACTCAGGAGGCTGAGGTGGGAGGATTGCTTGAGCCCTGAAGTTTGAGGCTGCAGTGAGCCATGATTGTGCCACTGTACGCCAGCCTAGACAACAAAGCAAAACCCTTGTCTCTTAAAAAAAAAAAAAAAAAAAAAAAAAAAAACTCAAAATGTCAACAGTGGTTATCTAATGAGATTGAAAGTAATTTTTATTTTTCCCATTACTTTTTTTACTTTCAAATTTTCTCTTTTTTAAAATTATTATTTTTATATAATATTTGTACATATTTTGGGGGTACTTGTGATATTTTGATACTTATATACATTTGTAATAATCAAGTCAGGGTAATTGGGCTATATCACCTCAAACATTTTTCTTTATGTTGGAAATGTTGAAATTCTATTTTAAAATGTATTCTAAGATTTTCTACAGTGGATATATATCACTTTTATAATCAGAAAGTAAACAATATTTTTTGAGACAGAGTCTTTGTCTGTTGCCCAGACTGAACTGCATTGATCCAATTTCAGCTTATTGCAATCTCTGCCACCATGACTCAAGTGATCCTCCCACCTCAGCCCACCGAGTAGCTGAGACCACAACTGTGTACCATCATGCCCAGGTAATTTTATTTTTTGTAGATATAGGGGTCTCATTATGTTGCCCAGGCTGGTCTCAAACTCCTGGGCTTAAGCAATCCTACCCCTTCGGCCTCCTAAAGTGCTGGAATTACAGGCATTAGCCATGGTGCCCAGCTGTAAACAGTGTAATTTAACAAAAAATTATTAGTATAAACATGAGCTGTAGATTGGTAAAAAGAAAAAATAATTAGGCTATTTTAATCTGTAGAACTTTTAAATTTTAATCTCAAATACTGGGTTACCCCATTGAGCTAGATTTTGTCTCCTTTAATTTATTCATGCCTTGAAAAGAAAGATAAAATGTCTACATTATCAACGAAAACTTTCCTTCTGCACCTTCAGAAGAAATTAGGGCTTTTAAAAGTTAATTATCCAATTTTAGTTATATGTTGAAAAGAGGGCTGGTACTCTATTTATTGAGTTTATTTTATTAAATTCTCATTAGCAAGTAAATATTTTTAATTGCTAGCCAGTAATTATGAAATGTATTATGCCCTCCACATTGTGGAGAAAGCTTTTCTGCATTCTATTATAGTTACTTCAACTTGTTAATTTTTTTTTTTTTAATGGATTCTGGCTCTGTAGCTCAGGCTGGACCTCAGTGGCATGCTCCCATTTCACCAACCTCCACCTCCCGGGTTCAAGCAGATCTCCTGCCCACTACCTGAGTAGCAGAGAATACAGGGACATGCCACCACACCAGGCTAATTTTTGTATTTTTAATAGCGATGGGGTTTCACTATTTTGGTCAGGCTGGCCTCGAACTCCTGACCTCAAGTCATCTGCCTTCCTTAGCATCCCAAAGTGCTGGGCTTACCGCCTTGATTCACCATACCTAGCCAACTTCAACCTTTATACTTTATTCAGAAGTTTAAATTTGATCTGATACTGAATATTTCTAAAGGCCTCTTTAGTACATATTTTTTAAAGCAATCACTACAGCTTGACCTGATTTTTTTAAATGTCTAAAAAGCCTAACAAGATTTGCTATCTCAGTGTTAACAGAATTCAAAGTCAGGATCTCTAAATCATGGCTCTATCTTTGAGCTAAGTGTACCCACCCCAGTATATGTGTCAAATAAATGAGTGCAAATATCTTTAACTAGGTTTATATTTCACTCTTTACATTCCAAAATAATAAATATAGGCATTTTCCAAAAATTTCTCCCAGTATGGAGCACCTGGAGTCAAAAAACAAAAGAGCCACTTGTACATATCCTGCCTGTGGGTATATCCTCCACTTCTTTTTCTACATAGGTTTATTTTTAAATCACCTCATTAAAACTTTCAAATCTAATCTGATAATTTCAACGCTAGTTTTCATTTGGAGATGCCATATAAAATACATTTTGACTCATAAACACTATAGCTGTTGAGGTTTGCCTTGTTTTATTTCATCTTTTACTCGTTCTGCCTGCAGGTAATATGCAGAAATTTTCTAGGTCACAATTATTTTTTCATCAGCACTTCTCCTTGAAATGGTAACCAGTGCCAGTGCACACAAAGAGGAAAGAAATTCATCTTTACTTCCAGGCTACGATACAGTTTTCCATGCTTAGTAAGCGGTGTTTCGTGCCACATATGCTTCCTTAAGCCTCTCATAAAGTTTAATTTAACTCAATAAATATTTGTAGAATTGAATTGAATTTCAGTAATTATTCTGTAATCTTAAAGCATGTAGATACTGGAAGGTAGAAGGATAATACACCGTTTAGTGTTTGCACTTTGAAGGTTGCCAAACCTCTACAAGCCCATTGCTGAAGTCAGGTGATACTGATGAGTGGGTTTTGTTAGTTATGTGCGGCTCACTAGAGAGCCGTTTAGTTCCTTTGGTCTCAGATTTCCAAGCTGAAAACCTAAATTGGAAATAAATTCATTTCCTTAAGCCATCTGGTGGCTTTTACTTGTAACTACAACATCAACTAGTGGCCAAAGAATTATCATATATGCCCAATACACATGGGTTCTGCCATTTTCTCACCGTATCTCCTACAAGATGTGTTAGGATGAGACGATACCCAAGTAATGTGTAGATATTAGAAATCCAAGAGAAATCTTTATGGTTCTAACCTCAGGGCTACCCTAATATCAAGAGCAACATAGTAAAGGCTGTCGATGATAAGGTAAGAAAAAATCACATTAATTTATTATAATTATATAATTCAATCATTGTTGAACACCCTTTAACATGCCAGGCAGTGTACCTAGATTTAGGGGCTATAAAAATTAATATGCAAGAGCCCATATTCTTAGGAAATACAGGCAAAATGATATATAACAGGGTAGGTATCAAGGTAGAGATGGGGAAACCCTTGACCTTTACCCCAGATTGAAAATCAGAGAATGGCTACTAGTTCCTATTGAGGTTTGCAGCATACCCAAAAATAAAATCAAAATTCTTTTTTGGAATCAGCTCACATGATGATGCAGCTGTGGTATGTAAGTTGGTATCGGTATCCTACCTTCTGCAAAGCCAGGAATATTCATATCTTTGTGTAATGCATAATCCTCAAGGTCGTGTTACTTTGAGTTGGATCACAGCTGGGGAACTGTGGACCCCAAGGTCAGTAGATAAGCTCCCCGGTGCCTATCTAACTTAGCCAAATGCCACCCCCAGCCTGGATCTTTGCTGAAGTAGGACAGCAAAGAGGATAACGAGCCTGCTTGCCTGGCTGCACAAGTGCCCATTCGGCATCTACCAGCATCCCAAATGACAAAGTGTTAGTGGACATAGAGGAGGAAGAGTGCATTCTGTCTTGGAAGGGCAGAGAAGGCTCCTGAGAGGCGGTGATGTTTGAGCTGAAGGTGAAGCGTGGACAGGAATTCACCGGATAGGTGCCAGCGA
Source organism: Sapajus apella (assembly GCF_009761245.1). NCBI lineage: Eukaryota > Metazoa > Chordata > Mammalia > Primates > Cebidae > Sapajus > Sapajus apella. The sequence goes on along the minus strand of NW_022437090.1, from coordinate 2,216,121 downwards.
GGGCATTCCATTTAATGGAGACACATGCGGGGGAAAACTATAAATAAAGCAAGGCTGATTTGGGGACCTGTGGGGAATTCAGCACGTCCAGAAAGGATGTTGTGAATGCCAAGTGGTAAAGCTACAGCTGAGAAGGTAGGCAAGAGCCCACTCAGGTTGGGATGGGCATGACATGCCCAGGGGATGGGCCTTTTGCCCTGCTGATAATAGGGCCACTGAAGGATTTTAAACAGGGCAATGATATAAAATCACTTACATTTTAAGGGAACCATCCTGGAGGCAAGATTCATATCAGGGCCGGGTGTGGTGGCTCATGCCTGCAATCCCAGCACTTTGGGAGGCCTAGGAGGGCAGATCTTTTAAGGTCAGGAGTTTGAGACACCAGCCTGACCAACATGGTTAAACCTCGTCTCTACTAAAAATACAAAAAAAAAATTACCTGGGCATGATGGAGCATGCCTGTGATCCCAGATACTAGGGAGGCTGAAGCATGAGAAATGTTTAAACCCAGAAGGCACAGGTTGCAGTGAGCTGAGTTTGCACCACTGCCCTCAAGCCTGGGCAACAGAGCGATACTCTTTCAGAAAAAAAAAAAAAAAGAAAAGATTGATACCAGGTTGAAAGGATGGACAACAAGAACTAGAAGGTCAGTTAGGTGGCTGGTAATATATTCCAGACAAAACACTGCATGGATTTGCAGATGAAACCAGTGACAATAAAGACGGAGAGTGGGCGTGAGATTGAGAACTATTGAGCAGGTATGTTACACAGGTCGCTGTGACTTGGATATAAGAGCTTAGGCATACAGAGGCGTTTAGGATAATTCACAGGTTTCTGGCTCATAAAGCTGGGGGCAGGTGTCTCTGAGATTCGCTGAGTGTCTCACTGAGATAGACCACAGAGGAGGAAAAGCAGCTAGGAGGCAGCAAACATAATGAATCTGATTTTGAAAGCATTCACGTTTGGGTTTTTATGGGGTGGGATTGATGTTCCGTAGGCAGCATGTTCAGGTCTGAAACACAGTCGGGAGGTCAGGGCAGAAGATATAAATCTGGAATCCATCAGCATCAATGCTATGCCAGAGGGAAAGATCATTCCTGACCAAGATGTTATGATATCGACACTTGGAAGCTATATGTTAAATGTCAAATGGATAAATATGCATTCTTATATACACCCAAGAATACACAGATAACCTGACAGGAGGGCCAGGAAGAAGTCTGCCTGGCACTTTCTGCAGAGCCTGGAAATGAGGTTGGAGCGGGGTCAGTGGAGGCCAAGAGAGGGTGAGGATCTGGAGTCACAAAGATGTTACGGATAGTCATAAAAATAAGTCTTTTCAGAGTGTGTGTCTAGCTGCGTTCATTTCTTATAACTGAAGTCATAGTGCTGTGTCATCCTTGTCCAGGGCTGGCTGTCACTCCTTATCTTCAGCCTTGATTGGAGCACAGAGCCCTGGACTCGACCAGCTCAATGGGATGGAAAGTGAAGAGGGACCAAGGTGCTCACAGGTGTGAAACTGTGAAAAATGTGATCTCGGACAGGGTGGAAATTCCAATCACAGTCACCCTGGGGAAATACCAACATTATTCATCTAATGGAACTTTAAATTAAAAGCCTACCTAATTCTTTAGAGGAGGGGATTTTTTCCCCTTACGTCAATAAGTCAATTTTCCCCCTCTTGTTTCCTATCATATTTTAGAAGAAATTCATTCCAGTTAATATGAAAATGAGAAGCCAGAAATTATGAAGGATGCGTAAGGAAGCAGCTCTAATGATTCACTGAGTCTGTCCTTTACTCTGGTTATCAATAATACACTTATTTTTCTGTCATTTAAATGCTCAGTATCCATCTGCTCTTGGAACCAATCTGAACACCCCAGCATTATAAAGTATGCACTAATGGAAAGATACTGAGCTCCTTTATTAATATTAAAAGGTCCATGTCACTTTCATGGAGTCAGTAAGGACTATCCTAAAGCACAGTATGATGTCCACACAGGAAGAATATTCGAATGAGCCTTACCTTGGTAGGAAAAAAAATCTGAGCCCAACCAGAAGCCAGCTGTGGTTCATTTTTCCTTACTGAGATGTCCAAAAGTAAAAAATAAAAAGATATTCCTATTTCACCTCATTTCTGCTCAAACATTTATTATTGTCTTTACCTAAGTCTAGGTGGTAGGATAAAAAATAGGGATTTCTCAAGTGAAACCGAGCACTTTCTATAAAATGTTTTAACATCTAATGAGGTAAGCATTTCTTTGTTAATATTCTTTTTCAAAATTATTTTGGTCCTTCTTCCCTGTTCATTCTTGTTGATAGATTTTTGAGTGAGTTTGTCAGTTTCTCCCCAAAATTCTTTGGGGTTTTGATCAGAACCATCTTATCGCTATGTCGTAAGCTGGAGAAAACGGACATCTTTAGTCTTCCTATCGGTGAATGTGATATGCTTCTCTGCTTGCTCAAGTCTTTTTTTTTCCCTCACCTCCGTGAATTTTAGCATTTTGTTTATGCACGTCTGCATGTTTCTTAAGTTCACTCTTTGTTGTTTTACCCCAGCTTGCTGTTCTTACAATGTGTCCAAAAGTACAAGCCAGAGTGTCATATTTATCAAGGACACTCAAAAAATGCAAACCGTTCCACTATGGTATTTTGAGGAATCACATAAAACAGAGGAAAATATAGTCATCATTCTTTGTTATGAAGAAATGGCTCATCTTATAAATTATATTTTGGTTCCTTTATGGAAATACCTACGAAATCACGGTGTGACTGTAGCAAATGTGGTTTTTGGAAGGGCACAGCCTGTTAGATCAATCTAATTTCCTCAAGAGCAGGATAGCTGACTTTTAGATAAAGGCAAAGAATTATATGTGAAATATCTGAGTTTCAGCAAGTCTTTATTCTAATGAATATGATTCTGCCACAAAGAATGGAGTCAACATAGCCTGGTGCTGGCTGCATTGTTGATGTTCAAGTTGTACTTGAAAAGAGGCTTTCTTTTCAACTCTGTGTTTATTTTTATTAAATTAAAAGAAAACCAGCCTTTATGGTAAACACACATCTTATAGGAGAACTCAAATAGCTTTTTATTCTAGAGTTGCTGTTGGCCATAGCAAAAAGAAGTTTGATTCTCTCTGTCTTTTAGCGAGGAAAACATTTCCCTAAATTCCCAACCTATGATAATAGATATTACACACAACAATATTGCTTGAGAACAAAGAGGGAGCCATGATTCTATCACTTCTTGATCCTCTGAATTCTGCTATTCCTGTTCCTACCTGTTTATTTAGCATTTTATTAACACAGGCAACCAACGCCCAAAGAAGCAAGGAGGAAAGAAATAGGGGCAGAGAAGGTTATTAACGGAAAAGCATAAAGACCCTCACAACATACTCATCCTCCCTCTGGTTTTAAAAGGCTTGAAGATATAACCATTGTAGACAAAGGAGCAAAAACTGATGAGATGTAGAACAACTAGAATTCTCTTACATTGTTGGGGATGCAAAATAGTGCAACTGCTTTGGAAAACAGTTTGCAATTATCTTATAAAATTAAATATACATTTATCATACCACCCAACAATTTCACTCATGGGTATTTACCCAAGATTGGCTGTATTATTTGTGTGCCCAGTATACAATGAAAATGAGGAGCCCCTTGTTCAACAACTACTAAGAATTTCAAGACAGTAATATTAAACCAAGCACAAGGTGTTTCTGAGTTGAGCCCTGTGTGTAATGCACATATTACACACTCAAGTCAGTTCTATATCTACCCAACAGAAATTAAGACATATACCCATACAAAGATATTTTTTCGCAACAGAACTTCACCCTGTTTCCCAGACTGGGAAGCACTGGTGTGATCATGGCTCACTGCAGCCTCAACCTCCCTGGGCTTATGTGATCCTCCCACCTCAACCTCCCGAGTAACTGGGACAACAGGCACACACCACAATAACCTGCTAATTTTTGTATTTTTTGTAGAGATGGGCTTTTACCATGTTTCCCAGACTGATCTCAAACTCCTGGGCTCAAGCAATCCTCCCGCCTGGGCCTCCCAAAGTGCTGGGGTTACAGGCATGAGCCACTATGCCCAACAATACAACGATTTTTATGTGAATGTATGATACGGTCTCAAGGTTTGTGTTCCCCCAAAATTCATGTATTGAAATCCTAACCCTAAAGATGGTGGTATTAGGTGGTACATCTTCTTAGAGGTACCTGAGTAATCCTAGGCAGCATGTTGGTAGATATGTGAGCACTAAAGTCTGTTCTGATGAGATCTGTATTAGTTTTCATGCTGCTGATAAAGGCATTTGCAAGACTGGGAAGAAGAGGTTTAATGGACTCACAGTTCCACATGGATAGGGAGGTCTCACAATCATGGTGGAAGGTGAAAGGCACTTCTTACATGGCAGTGTTAGGAGGTAGGGCCTTTGGGATGTGATTACATCATGAGTATAGGGTTGTCATGAATAGAACTCTTAGAAGAAGACACCCCAGACAGATCCATCACCTTTTCTGCCACAGGAAGTTACAGTCTGAAGACAGCTATCTATGAGAAAGCAGGTTTTCACCAGACACCATCTGCTGGCATCTTGATCCCAGACTTTCCAGCCTCCAGAATTGTGAGAAATAAATTTCTGTTGTTTATAAGTGACTCAGTCTATGGTATTTTGTTATATCAGCATGAACAGACCGAGACAGAAATTGGTACTGAGAAATGCGGTACTGTTGTAACAAATTCCTAGAAATGTAGAAGTAGCTTTGGAACCGGGGATTGGGTAGAGGCGGGAGAGTTTTTAGGTACATACTGGAAAAAGTCCACATTGCCATGAAGAGAACTTTAAATGTGATTCTGGTGAAGGTTTTGAAGAGGAGAGGTGTAGGGAGAGCCTCGATCTTCTTAGAGGTACCTGAGTAATCCTAGGCAGCATGTTGGTAGAAATGTGGACACTAAAGTGTATTCTGATGAGATCTGTATTAGTTTTCATGCTGCTGATAAAGGCATTTGCAAGACTGGGAAGAAGAAGAGGTTTAATGGACTCACAGTTCCACATGGATAGGGAGGCCTCACAATCATGGCGGAAGGTGAAAGACACTTCTTACATGGCAGTGGCCAGAAAGAGAATCATGACAGAAGGTAAAAGGCAATTCTTACATGGCAGCGGCAAGAGAGAGAATGAGAGCCAAGTGAAATGGGTTTCCCCTTATTAAACTATTAGATCTCGTGAGACTTACTCACTACCACGAGAACAGTATGGGAGAAACAGTCACCATGATTCAATTATCTCCCACCGGTCTCTCCCACAATGCATGGGAATTATGGGAGTACAACTCAAGACGAGATGTGGGTGGAGACACAGAGCCAAACCATATCAAGGTCTCACATGGAAATGAAGAACGTGTTACTGGAAACTGGAGGAAAAGCAATCTTTGTTATAAAGAGGCAAAGAATTTGGTGGAATTGTCCTAGTATTTTGTGGAAGGTGGAACTTGTGAGCAATAAAATTGGATATTTGGCTGATGAAATTTCTTTTTGGGATGGAGGTGGTGATGGAAATGTTCTGTGTCTTTACTGTGGTGGTGATTACATGGGTTTATACATTTTTCAAAACTTAAAGGTATAATACAACATTCAAGCTGACAATCACCTAAAAAGGAAAGAAAAAAATTACTAAACCAGCAAAAGTAAAGACATGGAGAGGGAAAAAACGAATGGTAAATATCAAAGAAGGTATGAAGTCATGTACATCGTGTGATCTAACTCTTTTACTTAAATTTAGTTCTTTCAATAGCTTTAGAAGTACACATGATTTCTAGTTACATGGATGAATCATATTATGGTGAAGTCTGGGATTTTAGTGAACTCATCACCCAAGTAGTGTAAGTTATACCCAATAGGTAGTTTTTCATTCCTCATCTGCCCTTCCACCCTTCCCTCTTCTGAGTCTCCAGTGTCCACTATATCCAATGTCTGGCTTTGTATACCCATAGCTTAATTCCCAGTTACAAGTGAGAATGTACAGTATTTGGTTTTCCATTCCTGAGTTATTTCACGTAGAATAATGGTCTCTAGTTCTATCCAAGTTACTGCAAAATACATTATTTCACCCTTTTTTTTACACCTGAATAGTATTCCATGGAATATATACCACATTTTCTTTATTTACTCATAGGTTGATGGGCACTTAGGTTGATTACAGATTTCTATAATTGTGAATTGTGCTGTGATAAACATACTCCTGCTAGTGTCTTTTGATATGATTTTTTTCCCCTTTGGGCACATACCCTGTAGTGGGATTGCTAGATTGAATGGTAGATCTACTTTTATGTCTTTGAGAAACCTCCATACTGTTTCCCATAGAGGTTGTACTAATTTACATTCCCACCAGCAATGTATAAGCATTCTTTTTTCACCCCATCCATGCCATCATCTACTGTTTTTGACTTTTCAATAACGGCCATTCTGACTGGGGTAAGGTAGTATCTCACAGTTGTTTTAACTAGCATTTCACTAGTGATTCATGATGTTGAACATTTTAAAAATGTTTTTCAGCCATTTGTACATCTTCTTTTGAGAAATGCCTATTCATGTTATTTGCCCACTCCCACTCCACCCCCCCACTTTTTTTGAGACAGGATCTCTGTCACCCAGCCTAGAGTGCAGTAGCATGATCATGGCTCATTGCATCCTTGACCTCCTGCGCTCAAGCAATCCTCCCACTTCAGCCTCCCAAGTCACTGGGAACACAAGCACACGCCATCATGTCCAGTAATTTTTAAATTTTTTTGTAGAGATAGTGTATATCTGTATTGCCCAGACTGCTCTTGAATTCCTGGGCTCAAGCAATCCTCCAACTTTAGCCTCCCAAACTGCTGGGATTATAAGCATGAGCCACTCTGCCCAGTGTGCCTACTTTTTAACAAGATTATTTGTTTTATTCTTTCTGATCTGAGTTCCTTATAGATTCTGGATGCTAGTCCTTTGTTGGATGCATAGTTTGCAAATATTATCTCCAATTGTGTAGGTTGTCTATTTATTCTGATTATTTCTTTTGGCTGTGCAGAAACTTTTTAGTTAATTTTGTCCCATTTGTTTATTTTTGTTTTCGTTGCATTTGCTTTTGGGGTCTTTGTCATAAATTCTTTGCCTGCCAATGTCCAGAAGAGCTTTTCTTCTAGGTTTTCTTCTAAAATTCTTTTTTCTGGTTTTTTTTTTTTTTTTTTTTTGAGATGGAGTTTCGCTCCTGTTACCCAGGCTGGAGTGCAATGGCACGATCTCGGCTCACCGCAACCTCTGCCTCCTGGGTTCAGGCAATTCTCCTGCCTCAGCCTCCTGAGTAGCCAGGATTACAGGCACGCATCACCATGCCCAGCTAATTTCTTTTTTTGCATTTTTAGTAAAGACGGGGTTTCACTATGTTGACCAGGATGGTTTTGATCTCTTGACCTGGTGATCCACCCGCTTCGGCCTCCCAAAGTGCTGGGATTACAGGCGTGAGCCACCAAACCCAGCCCTCTTCTAAAATTTTTAAATAATTTCTTAAAGTTTTTAGTTCATCTTGAGTTGATTTTTTTATTAGTTCATCTTGAGTTGATTTTTTTATTAGTTCATCTTGTGTTGATTTTTTTATATAATGAGAGATAGGGATCCATTTTTTTTCTTCTATATATGGCTATCCAATTTTCTCAGCACCATTTGTTGAATAGAGTATCTTCTTCCCAGTTTTTTTGTTTTGTTTTGTTGTTTTGTTTTGTTTTGTTTTGTTTTGTTTTGTATGCTTTGTCAAAGATCACTTGGTTGTAAGTATTTGGCTTTATTTCTGGTTCTGTATTCTGCTCTAGTGGTCTATGTATCAACTTTTATACCAGTACCATGCTCTTTTGGTTGCTATAGCCTTATAGTGTAATTTACAGTTGGGTAATGTGATGCCTCCAAAGTTGTTCTTTTTGCTTAGGAATGCTTTGGCTATTTAGGCATTTTCTTGGTTCCATATGAATTTTAGCATTGTTTTTTCCAATTCTGTGAGGAATGACATTGATATTTTGATAGACATTGCATTGAATCTGTAGACTGCTTTGGGTAGCATAGTCATTTTTGCAATATTGATTCTCCCAATCCATGAACATGTGATTTCTTTCTGCTGTGTTTTGTAGTTCTCCTTGTAGAAATCCTTCACCTCACCCAGTGAGGTGGCTCGTGCCTGTCAAATCCCAGTCTTTGGGAGGCTGAGGGGGCAGATTGCTTGAGCCTAGGAGTTCTAGATCAGACTGGGAAACATGGCAAAACCCTGTCTCTACAAAAAATACAAAAATTAGCCAGGTGTGGTGGTGCATGCCTATAGTCCCAGCTACTCAGGAGGCTGAGGTGGGAGCATAGCTGGAGCCCAGGAGGCAGAGGTTGCAGTCAGCTAAGATCATGCCATTGTACTTCAGCCTGACAGAGCCAGACACTGTCTCAAAAAAGAAAGAAAGGAAGGAAGAAAAATAAAGTCCTTCACCTCCTTGGTTAAATATATTCTTAAGTATGTTATTTTATTTTTGCAGCTATTGTAAAAGGGATGGAGTTCTTGATTTGGTTATCAGTTGGTGGTTTGGGTATATAGGAGTACTACTGATTTGTGTATATTGACTTTGTAACCTGACACTTTACTGAATTTCTTTATCAAATGTGGGAGTCTTTTGGAAGAGCCTTGAGGGTTTTCTAAGATTATGTCATTGGCAAGCAGAGACAATTTGACTTCCCCTTTTCCAATTTGGATGCCCTTTATTTCTTTCTCTTGCCTGATTACTCTGGCTAGGACTTCCCTTACAAAATTTCTAGGTAAAATGTTGAAGACACTGCTTGGTTTCTCATAACTGCTTATAGTATAATGCAATAAGAGAGAAACTATCTAAATGTGGATTTTTTAATCAAAAGGAAAGCAAAACATTAAATTTTGGAAAATTCTCAGCCTATTCATATTGAAAGGAACAAGAAAGCATGTTCAGGAGGGAGCAAGAGTGTAACCAGCTGACTGTTTGACGAGCAGATTAGTATAGATCTGGCATCCCAAAGGAAGCCAGGTACTATTTGTCAAGACAATGGATGAATGACCCAAAAGGTATTTTGGAGATTATTGGTGCTGCCCCTCTCATCACAGGCCCAGAACACAAGTGCCTGGGGTTCAGAACAGTTTCAAGGGTCTGGTCCCTGCATACCACACAGCATTCCTTGGCTGTCCCACATGTGGCTCCATCAGGCCCAAGTGTAGCTTAGGCTGTGGTAGCTGTCCCTCTGGAAAGTACAGACGGGAAACCATGGCAGCATCAGTAAGGCACCATCTCCACCAGAACACAGTGCATGAGGCATGGGTCATGGCTGTTTTCACCTAGATTTAGAAAGAAAAAGGCATTCACAGTATTGAACACCCAACCCAGGCCACCATCAGGGTGGGCCATCTCAGAGAGTCCCCACTAAGGCAATGCTCTAAGGGGGTGCATCCCTGTGACCCCAGACTGGTAGAGTTACTGGCATATACTTCAAGCCCAAGAGAACGAGAGACAGGAGGCTCCAACTCATGACAGCTGTGGTTGGAGCTGTGCCCAGCAAAGCCATGGGGACAGGGCCTCCAAGAGGCTTGGTGGCCCAACCCTTGCCCAGCAAAACTCCAGAGATGGAACCCTCCAACCCAGTGGGCCTAGAGGGCAGAAGCTTGAGTCAAAGACGGTTGTTTCTGAGCCTTAAGGTTTTGAACTTACTTGGAACATATTAGCCCTTCTTTTCTATTTCTCCCTTTTGGAATGAGAATGTCTATCCTGTGCCTGCCCCACTGTTGTATTTTGGAAGCACATAACATGTTTGCTTTCATGGGTTTGCAGCTGCAGAGTAACTTGCCTGTAAATGAATTATACCTTGAGTCCTACCTATATCTGATTTAGATGATGTTTAAATGAGACTCTGGACTTTAGACTTTTCAGTTGATGCTGGAATGAGTTAAGACTTTGGAGGCTACTAGGGTGAATATATTGTGCATGTGAGAAGGACACGAATTTTGGTGGGCCAGGGATAGTATGCTATGGTCTATGGCTCCATGAGTGATGCAGATATACATTGTGTCGGCATTACTTGTTTGTGTCTCTCCAAAATTCATATGTTGAAATCCTAACCATCAAGGCAATGATATTAGGAAATGGGAGCTTTTGAGAGGTGAGTAGGTCATGAGGACAGAACTCTCATGAGTGATATCAGTGCCCTTGTGAAATAGATCTGAGGGGGCTCTCTCAGTCTTCCCACCTTGTGAGGACATAGTGAGAAGGCACTATCTATGAATCAGAAAGTGGTCCCTTACCAGACGGCAAATCTGCCAGCACCTTGATCTTGACTTTTCAGTCTCCAGAACTGTGAGAAATAAACATCTGTTGTTAATAAGCCACCCAGTCTCTGGTGCTTGAGCAGCCCAAATAAACTGAGACAGTGTGCACATCTGCATTACTCAGAGAACTGAAAACTGGAAGCAACCCAAATATTCATCATCTGATAAATATGTTACATTCATAAAATGAACTACTACTTAGCAATAAAAAGGAACAAAATATTAAATCATACAGCATGGATGAGTCTCAAACCCTTCTATTAAATAAGTGGGACACAAAGACTCAATACTGTATTATTCCAATTATATGATCTTCTAGAAACAGCAAAACTTTAAGTAACAGAAAGCAGATCAGTGGTTGCTTTGAGCCAGGGGTTAGGGAAAGGGTTTGGCCAGATCGGGGCAGGAGAAAACATTTTTGAGTAATAAAAATGCTCAAAATCATGGGGGAATGTTATTGTATGTAAATTATACTTCCATGAACCTAGAAAAAAAAATTAAATAGAAACAGAAAGCTAAGTAGGCATATATAAAGTATAAGTCACATTAATCCAAAGCACCTAAAAATATGCATTAAGTATTATGTTGTATGACATTTTGGCACAACTAGAGCACTAGGAACATAAATGGCTGTGAATTGGATTATTTTTCCAGTTAGCACACATTTTTATCATTGTCATCTTCTCACTTCATTGCAACTACAGTCAGCATCAGTGTCGAGAACGTTTTCTCCTAGGGGTTGCGGGATTTGGCTCTGATACAGCATCATCTCTGAGTTGCTCAGAATCCAGGCTCCTTCTGTTGCAGGAAAGGGGTCCCAATTCAGACCCCAAGAGAAAGTTCTTGAATGTCACACAAAAAAAGAATTCAGGGCAAGTCCATAGTGCAAAGCAAAAGCAAGTTTATTAAAAAAGTAAAGGAATAAAAAATGGCTACTCCATAGACAGAGCGGCCCCGAGGGGTGCTGGTTGCCCAACTTTATGGTTATTTCTTGATAATATGCTAAAAAAAAAAAGGTGGATTATTTATGCTTCCCCTTTGCAGACCATATGGGGTAGCTTCTTGATGTTACCACAGCATTTGTAAACTGTCATGGCATTGGCGGGACTGTAGTAGCAATGAGGACAACCAGAGGTCATTCTCATCGCCATCTTGGTTTTAGTGGGTTTTGGACAGCGTCTTTGCTGTAACCTGATTTATCAGCAAGGTGTTTATGACCTGTATTTTATGCCGACCTCCTATCTCATCCTGTGACTTGGAATGCCTTAACCATCTGGAAATGTAGCCCAGTGGGTCTCAGACTCATTTTACCCACTTCCTATTCAAGATGGAGTTGCTGTGATTCAAATGTGTCTGACACTTCTGCACCTGCCTGGGCTGCCTTCTCTCCTGAGATGTCCATAGCAGCAGATGCATCTTCTCCCTGCTTCCTGTCCATGGTATCCTGAGTGTCTTGGAACTTGAGACCCCAGAAACTTGGGATTAGGAAGCTGCATAAGTGCCCTCTCCAGAAATTCCAAGTACCGTTATCCAGCTTCAGTGGCATGGGGGAGGGGAAGAGCGTACTTCCAGGAAAGGCCCCGTCTGCGTTCTTGAAATCAGAGAATCTAGAGATGATGAAAAATGAGCGAATCTGTTCTGGAGCTTAGATAGGAACAGGGACTGCGGCAAGGAAGGCTTCAGACAGACAGGGCTGCCCAGCCACTCCAAGCCCCAGTGAGAGGGGATCTGGGCCCTAGAACTGTCACATTTGCTTGCCCCTCTCCCTGACAGCAAGTGTCTGGGCTGCAGGACACCGAAGGTGCAGCAACTCACAGCCTCCATACAGGCAGTGGGTGGAGACTGCCTCTCCTCACCTAACTCCATCCATCCCAGTGGGCTTAAGTCAGGAGTAACTTCATGTTTTTCTGATGATCATCAAAGCGTAGCTTTAGAAATAATGGCCAATCTCCTGAATTAAAATAAAGGACATTCCTGTTCACTTGCAGATGTTTAACTTCCTTCAAGAGAGTTTTACTTTCAAATGTCTGGAATGAATAATTTTTAGCTAAATTCCTTCAACCTAAAGAATAATCAACAATTCTAAATGATTCTTCCTGGTTCCAACCGGATAAGGAGGTACTAAAATGTGTGTATGGCCTGGGGAAGCAGAGAAGGAGATAAGCCTGGAAGACAAACTTGGTAAACACCGTGACTTCTCAAACATGGCACAATTTGCTGTCCACTGGGCAAAAAGACTGCTCAATGCAGTATTTCTCCTGCATGTGCCAAGGCCAGGTTCAAATGTGGGACCAGAGTTCACCAAGGCTGTCAGAACACAATAGAAGGCAAGAAACCCCAAGCAGTTCATTTCACTGGTGCACACACAGGCCCAAGAGTGAGGAAGGATACCAGGCTCTGCCACCTCCACCTCTGTGCTCTCTTCACCACATGGCATTGTTAGCAGAAGTGAGTCCTGTTTCAGACCCCAAGAGAGGGTTCTCAGATCTCACACAAGAAATAATTTGGGGCAAGTCCATAAAGTAAAGTGAAAGCAAGTTTATTACAGTCACAAAGAAACAAGAGAATGGCTACTCCATAGGCAGAGAACAGCCACATGGGCTGCTCCATTGAGCATACTTATGGTTATTCCTTTATTATATGCTAAACAAGAGGTGGATTATTCATGAGTTTTCTGGGAATGGGGCAGGGATTTCTTGGAACTGAGAGTTCTTCCCCCTTTCAGATCATAGCAGGGTAATTTCCAGGTATTGTCATGGCATTTGTAAACTGTCATGGCACTGGTGGGAGTGTCTTTTAACAGCTAGCGCATTATAATTAATGTATAAAGCGCAGTGAGACGACCAGAGGTCACTTTTGTCACCATCTTGGTTTTCGTGGGTTTCAGCCAGCTTCTTTATCGCATCCTGTTTTATCAGCAGGGTCTTTACGATCTGTAGCTCATCCTGTGACTAAGAATGGCTAACCTCCCAGAAATGTAGCCCAGCAAGTCTCAGCCTTATATTACCCAGCCCCTATTCAAGATGGAGTTGCTCTGGTTCAAATGCCTCTGACAGCATGATGGATTCCAGTAGTACTGTTGGGCTTAGGAAACAGTAACCCAAAATGAAGTCCTTAGAAGCAGCCTCAGGAGCGATTTCTGACTTTGTTCTTCTCTCCTATCTCTCAGTCCCACTCTCCCCAAAGGCTAGTGCAGAAACTAGAATCGCTCCTCCCCAAGGCAAGTCTCAGAAATTAGAAGTTCTTTTCCCCAAAGCCAGCTGTAAAACCTAAAAATATTACTCTACTTTTCCCTCTGCCCTTCTGTGTAAAAACTGACCATAAAGAAATGATCTGACCTACACTGTTTGACTGTAGGTCATAAGGACCCTATTGCAGAAAGGGACCCGCCCCATACCCAGAAGGAAGGAGTACAGCACAGAGAGGCCAGGAAGAATCTAGACAGACACAGCTATCCATATGTTATTGAACCTGAGAATAAAAATAGACAATCTCCACTGTACATCTGGGTCTTCAGTCTGAAGGCTCGGTGTATACACGTTAAGTAAATTTGGGTGCCTTTTCTCCAGTTAATCTGCCTTTTACGTGTTGATTTTTCAGTGAACCTTCCAAGGGTCCAAGGGAACTTTCCCATTGGCCCCTGCAATCCATGCTTAAGGAACTGAAGGCGCTGTAGATAACTGTCTCAGCTCCCTGTTACAGTTCGAAACCATGTTCTCCAAAAGGATATGTGGGAGTTCCCAGAGCCTCAGAATGTGGCCTTCTTTGGCAATAGGGTTGTTGCAGACATAATTAGTCAAGAGGAGGTCACACTGGAGCAGGGTGGGCCTTTTTACCAGTATGACTGGTAACTTCCTAGGAGGACGATGTGAGGACATGGTAGGGAGAAGGCCACATGAGGAGGGAGGCAGAGACTGGAGTTGAGCAGCTGCGAGCCAACGAGTGCCGAGGATTGCTGGTCACCCCTGAAGTAGGATAGAGGCAAGAAGATATCTACTAGACTCTAAGCTTCTGGAAGACACAGGTAGTGCCTGGCTCATTTTTCCCCTACAGTGTCTGTCTCATGGAGTGATGGAGCTGAGGAAGCCAGCCCTTTCTTTAGTCCTAAGATCCCCAGAGGAAGTGAAGCCCTTTCTTTAGTCACTGACAGAGCAGGAGCATTGCCATCTTGGACAAGCACCACCATTCTAAAGTTCACCTTGATTAAAAACCACCTAAATCCAAAGAGCATCAGCCTAATGGCTAAGGTCAACATGACCATAAACCACAAATAACATCTCCAACCAGAAACATCCCAAACTCCTCCCCAATCAGAGACATGTTAGTCCCAAGATAATCTCCCCTCTGACAAGAGACATTCCAACCCCATCATAAACTTCTCCCCAACATAGAAATATTCCAAACTTGTGATAAGCCCCCTCACCATAAAGCCAATATGTATTCTTACTCTGTAAGAGAAAGCACTCCTGACTGAAATTGGCCGGAAGCCCCTCTCAGGTTTATTTCTCCAAAATAAACCTGTCTTTGACTGATGAGCCGCCTTTTATGTTTCTTTCCTCTTTCTTTAACTCTTATAGTCACAGGGGCCCCAGAGCTGTCCCCTATCCCTGTGTTGGATGGGCAACTTCTCTGACACATAAAGGGATAGTGGGAAATGGGGCTAATACTCTGGATAAATAAGGGCTCTTTTGCTCCCCATCCTGTCTGCTTGGGATTCTTGAAGCCTGCTTGGGACCTTCACTGGGGACTGTGTTGCTGTTGACAGCCTTGAAATTTCTCAGCCCCACTCTTCTGTATGGAAATCCTGTGAGCAAACCTCTACGCTGTCTGTGCCACAGACTGTTAGAGGGAGCTGCTTGTGCTTCTCTCATCTCCTGAGACTGAGATCCCAGACAGAGGAGGGTCTCATTTATTTATCTGTCTCACTCACTTACTTCCAAACCCCCAGGACCCAGTGTCTGGCACATAACAGGATTCTGTGCAAGTGCTAAACTGAACGAACCTGACTTTTTCTTTCTTTCTTTCTTTCTTTTTTCTTTTTTGAGGCAGAGTCTTGCTCTGTTGCCCAGGCTGCAGTTCAGTGGCATGATCTCAACTCACTGCAACCTCCACATCCCAGGCTCAAGTGCTCCTGCCTTAGCCTCCTGAGTAGCTGGGATTACAGCTGTGTGCCACCACACCTGGCTAATTTTTATATTTTTAGTAGAGACAGGGTTTCACCATGTTGGCCAGGTTGGTCTCAAATTCCTGACCTCAGATGATCTACCCATCTCAGCCTCCCAAAATGCTGAAATTACAGTTATGAGCCACCACACTGGCCAAGATCTGGCTATTTCAAAGTTTAGCTACAGGTTCCAGAGAAAAAAATTATTGACTCTATCAAACAGGTTCAAGAAAATTCCTGAATAATCCTTAGCATTCCATTTCCTAGCCAGAGCAACATAGTGCCTCAAAGAAGATGCTGTGTGTACATTTTGTATTTTATAGGTATGCAGTTCTAATAGAGAGGCTGGAAAGCTTACCCTACTCATTTTTTCACAATTTATTATGCGGAAAAACATAAGCCTTCTGTTTTCCTGGGTTGTTAACTTGGCACCTCATTTCGTGTAGAGAACTTGCATTAAAAGACACTACCTCTGTGAGTTAATCAGCCATTTAAAGAACAAAACTACTTGACAGGATGAGGAACTCTCAGAGCTCATCCTCTGTGAAGAATGACTTTATAGGCCAGGGGAGGGGAGAGATTTATGACCTGGGTGCCCAATCACCGAATCCTCAAAAGCATCTGATAAAGTTGGTCTAAGACCCACTCCAGAGACAATGGAAAGGCGACTTAAAAAGGTTAAGTAATGAATCCAAAGTCATGGAGCCCAATGGCTCTGATTTGAAAGAGGGGATTTTTTTTCTTAAGTAATTTATTTATTTATTTCAACATGTAAACATTGTATATGTTTATTGTGTACATGATATTCCGACATACCTAAACATTGTGGAATGGCTAAATCAGGCTGCTTAACATATGCATTGTCTCACATACTTCTATTTTTGTAGTGAAGACGTTCAAAAAGCCAGAGATTTTTACTTATTTATTTATTTATTTAGATGACGTCTCCATCCAGCCCAAGATGGAGTGCAGTGACACAGTCATGGCTCACTGTAACCTCAACCTCCCAGGCTCAAGTAGTCCTGCCACCTGAGGCTCCCAAGTAGCTGGGACCACAGGTGTGCCACCACACCTAGCTAATTTTACTTTATTTTTAAATTTTTATTTATTTATTTAAGACAGAATCTCCCTCTGTCGCCCAGGCTAAAGTACAGTGGCATGATCTCAGCTCACTGCAGCCTCTGCCTCCTGGGTTCAAGCGATTTTCCTGCCTCAGCCTCCCAAGTAGCTGGGATTACAGGCACCCACCACCACATGCAGCTAACTTTTTGTATTTTTAGTAGAGATGAGGTTTCACTATTTTAGCCAGGCTGGTCTCAAACTCCTGACCTCAAGTGATCTTCCCACTTCAGCCTCCCAAAGTGCAGGGATTACAGGCATGAGCCACCGTGCCTGGCCTAATTTAATTTAATTAATTTTTTTTTTTTTTGAGAGATGGAGGATCTCTCTGTGTTATGTACTTGGCTAGTCTTGAACTCCTGGGCTCAAGCAATTTTCCCTTCTCATTCTCCCAAAGTGCTAAGATTACAGGCATGAACCACTGTACCAGGCCTGGTTGGGTATTTATTGTAGAGTTGTACACAGTCAACTGGCTGACTTGGATCCATATCCTAAGAGAACCTTTTTTCTTACAAACTGTACTTTTTTTCATGACATTTGAAATATGTGTTTTTTGTAGAAAAACTAGAAATTGCTGACAAACAGAAATAATGCTTAAATCACACATAATTCTACCACCTAGAGATAAATACTGTTAATATTTGGGGTGAACATTCATTCAGATGTCACTGTGTTTTTATCTGTTTTTCATACAAATAGGATCACATTATACATGCAACATTATAACATGGTTTATTAACTAAGCAATATCATGAACATCTCTGTATCGGTGCCATTTTCATCAAATGATGCACAGTAGTCCATTAAAAAGAACATGATTAACCAATCCTGTACTGCTGAACCTTCAAGTTGTTTCAAAATCATCTTTGCTCTTAGAAAGCATACTATGACAAGGTTACCCGGGAGAAATGTGTTCAGAGAGAAGAGGACAAGCAGGGACAGAGTGGCCCCAAAGACAAGGACAGGCCCCTTGGGATGAAATGAAGCCCAAAGGACAAATCGAAAGTAGAACAGTGATTGTCAGGGGCTGGGGAGAGGCAGAAATGAGGATTGCTGCTCCATGGGTATGGAGCTTCAGTCCTGCAAAATGCAGAGGTTCTAGAGCTCTCCTGTGCAACATGGTGCACAAATTATAGTTACCAATACCGTACTGTATACTTAAAAGCTTGCTGAGAGTACATCTCATGTGATGTGTTTCTCACCCCAATAAAATGTATATAATCATTTAAAAAAAAAAAAAAAAAAGGGGCTGGGCACCGTGGCTCACGCCTGTCATCCCAGCACTTTGGGAGGCTGAGGCTGGTGGATCACAAAGTCAAGAGATTGAGACCATCCTGACCAACATGGTGAAACTCTGTTTATACTAAAAATACAAAAATTAGCCTGACGTGACAGCGTGCACTTGTAATCCCAGCTACTGAAGAGGCTGAGGCAGGAGAATCACTTGAACCAGGGAGGCAGGGATTGCCTTGAGCTGAGATCACACCACTGCACTCCAGCTTGGGCAACAGAGCAAGACTCCATCTCAAAAAATAAAACTAAAAATGGCAACCAGAGAAGGAGAACTAACACCAGGAAGGAGGGGTGCTAACAGAAGTCTGCAGAAGAGAGAATTTCACAAAGGGGACAGAACACTGAATACTGCAGTATTTGTTACCATGCTAATAAATGGTCATCCATGGAGTCAGTTGGATGTTCCACAAAATCCATAAATGCAACGTCACAAAATTGTCTCCCAAAGGCCTTGGATTTTTCCACCACAAAATGCGGCCCAATGGAGTTGGCAGGCAGGAGGTCACCTCTGGAGCCTGAAGCTGCTTTCTGGAAACAAGTCATTACCGACTCCTTCGTCCATGTTGGCACATGCTAAAGGGCTTAAGTGTTGTGTGTCACGTTGGGTCTGGTGTTAGAGATAGGGTTGGCCTCTCGATGACAGAGACCATGTCCTGCCCAGAGCATACACAACTATAATGTCACACACACACAAGCTGGCCAAAACCTTCTCTGCCCTGTGACTATCCTTTTATTTAGGATAGCCACAGTGGCTACATTTCTTTTTTTAGGGAAGCTTTCACTTCTCCTCTGACATATTTAATGTTATTCACTAGAAACGATTTATTGATTCAGTTACATCACCTACAAATATTAGAAAATACAATTTTAAAAGTTCTTTCAAAATGTGCACATGCACAAACCTGGTATTACCCACTGTGAACTTAGGCCTCTTAAGATTTACCTGCATCTTTAACAATATCACTGATTCCATGTAGGAATGCATGTGCCTATGTAAGGGTATATCCTGTTCCATATCAGGTGAGACCTTCTGGACCTCTCAGGTGGGGCTCAAGATGGTGGCTGCAAATGTTACTTGGCTAGGGTAACCAATTTAGCCCCAGGTTTGCCCAGGAGTTGCCTGGTTTTAGCACTGAATGTCCCTTGTCCTGGGAAACCCCTCAGTCCTGGACAAACCAGGAAGTAGGATGGTCTGTCAGTCACCACGCACTTGGCATCAGTCCGTTGACGTAGCTCTCTCTCCCCAACTCTATCTAGAGGCCTTATTTTTGTTCTAGAGTTCACAATTCATTGATTCTACAATTTCTCTGAAGAAATTACATGCAGTTTGTTAACAGTTAATATTGGGTCAGGTACACAGGCTTATGCCTGTAATCCTAGCACTTTGGGAGGCCAAGGCGGGAGAGTCACTTGAGCCCAGGAGTTCGAGACCAGCCTGGGCCTGGACAACAATAGCAAGACCCTGTCTCTACAAAAGTACAAAATTAGCCCAACATGGTGGTACATGCCTGTAGGCCCAGCTACTCAGGAGGCTGAGGCAAGAGGATCACTTGAACCCAGGAGTTCAGGCTGCAGTGAGCTATTTTTGTGCCTAGAGGACAGAGCAAAACCCTGTTCATAAAAAATAAAGCAAAAATAGTATTTATAACAAATTTTAAATATATATATATATAGAGAGAGAGAGAGAGAGAGTTATAAAGAATGGCATAACCCCTTAGAGTTCTGATGTTAACCACCATGTAATTGATGTAGCTCTGAATAGGAGTGACTAGAAGATGTTCCTCTTCTCGGCCCAATCCAGGTTATCTTCTTACATCACATGGGATTTGCATCATAGCTGGTCCCTCTTCATTCATCCATTCACTGTGTAAATTGAATGCTTACTATGTGCCTGGCTGTGTGCTGGGCACTAGCAATACAGCAGAAAACGAGAGACACATTGTGCCCTTGTAGAATCTATATGCTGGTGGAATAGACTGATATTAATCAAGTAATCTCACAAACAAATATGTAATTTCTAATTGAGGTAGGTGCAATGCAAGAGAAGTCCATAGTACAATGACAGGGTACAGCAGGAGATGTTCGTTAGATATAGTCAGAGGTAGCTTCTCCAAAGAGGAAACATATAAGCTGGCCAAAAAGGATGAGTCAAAATACAAATTAAAACTGTCAAAATAAAAATTAAAAACAACTCCAACCAGATTCAAAAGTTAAATAGTCAGGCACGTCAAGATGTGGTACAGAGGGCACACTTGTCTACTGCTGGTGGGAGTTTCTGTCTGTTGCTACTTTGTGTCTCTGCATGTCACATCCTCTTTCCCTACTCTGCATTGCTAGGGTTTGGACTCGGCAAACTGCATTTCCCAGGATACCCTGCCTGCTGGTTTCCTGCGAGTTTCTGTAGTGAAAGGCGTTTGTGGGCATTAGAAGGCAGGAGAAGAGGGAAGTTTTCTGCTGCTGGCTCTGACTCTTGATGGTAGTTACTGATGACACTGGCAATGGAAGGGGGCAGCTGGAAGCCAGCAGCCTGCGCAGACAGCACCTCTTTCAGCAGTCCCTGCCCAGACTGAGGCAGTACCTCTTCCACGGATCCGGAACCAACTGCAGCAAGCATAGGCTCGGAGACTGAGCTCAAGGGCACTAACAGCTTCTGATTTCCAGGGATCACAGCTTCTTCCTTTTGGATCCTCCAGTCCCATTTCCTTCCTTTTACTCTTCCAGCCTTCTTAAAATCTTTGTTTATTTTTTTTTTGTATGTATGTATGTATTTATTTATTTTTGAGACAGAGTCTTGCTCTATTGTCTAGACTGCAGTGCAGTCATGCACTTGATCTTGGCTCACTGCAACCTCTGTCTCCCAGGTTCAAGCAATTGTCATGCCTCAGCCTCTCAAGTAGCTGGGAATACAGGCACGCACCAGCACACCTGGATAATTTTTGTTTTTTTACTAGAGATGGGTTTCCACCATGTTGGCCAGGCTAGTCTCAAACTCCCAACCTCAAGTGATCCCCCTACCTCAGCCTCCCAAAGTAATGGGATTACAGACGTAAGCCACCACACCCAGCCAAGATCTTTGAAACCAATTTCTTCTATTAAAGTCCCTCTGTTTGAAATATCTAGAGTGGTTTTAGTTTCCCTAACTA
>NW_022437090.1:2138293-2190039 GCF_009761245.1 Sapajus apella | reverse complement strand
CCTCTTTTCACAATTTTTAATCCTGAAAAAATTTAAACATATATTTTCCACCCATGTTTTGTCACACTTGTGCTCTGTCTCTTCTTCTCTCTCTCTCCTTTCTCTCTTTAGCTGTTTCTCCACATATTCCCTATTTTGCTGAGCCATTTGAAAATAAACTGTATCCTGGCACGTCCCTCTAAATTACTCTGGAAAGAGTAAGAATTTTTTAAAAAATTCAAAAAGAGTATGCATAAAAAGGGGCATGTTCACACTAACTCTGATACCATTCACATTTTTAAAATTAAAAATAATCCCATGGTATTATCCAATACTCATTCTGTATTCAAACTTCTCCAATTGTTCCAAATATGTCTTTTTCAGTTTTTTCCTTATCCAAGATTCATGTATTGTGTCAGGTTATGTCAGCTCAATCAGTTATGAATGCAATTTGGCGTTATCTTATGAAATTCTTGCTCATATGCACCAGGAAACATGTAGAAAATGTCCATAGTAACATTGTTCTTAGAAAAAACTTTGGAAGTGCAGGGAGGAAATGGAAGGAGTCAAGGATGCCTTCTCTGGGTCTGGCTTGGCAGCTGAATGGACAGAGGTGCTTTGTGCTTTTGCTGTCTGCCCTACAGTGGTCCACTAGCTTTCTGCTTTCCTAATGCTCCCAGATGCTGTCTGCACCTGCTCAAAATTCTCTCTACCTGCTTTCTGCCTCAAAAACATTAAGAGCATTTTTATTGCTGAGTGATTTCTGACTCTGCCTTTCACAAAACCACGAAATGTAGGAAATGCTGTGGAGGTAATTCCCCTCCAACACCAAAGGACTCTATTACTGGTCCTCATTCTGCACAATCTCTGAGTGTCCTCGGATGGTGTAATGGCTTTTAATTCCAAGTGCTGCCTGAAAGACTCTGCCATCATACAGAAGTCATTTTTCCTATAATTATGCCCTGTCTCCTACTATGAAACTTCCCTCACTCCCTATCCCTAGTCCTTTCCCTTGCTGCAGTGAGAGTTAAAAGCAGTCACCTGCTGCCCCGTGGGGTTTAACTATTTTCCTTTCTGCCTTCTTACATGTGTGGGTTACATGTGCAGTGGTGGGATATTTGCTCAGCAGTTAGTTCTGTCTGCTTGCCTACAGTATCGTGCATGTGAATGGCTTGAGCCATCTACTGCTGAATACCCTGGCTTATCCTGTATCACCTCTGTGAATTATTTTACTCTTCAGGTTGATGAAGCCTGAAGGATGGGAGGGTGAGGAATAACAAAATGATGAATGCCTTATGAGAAATTGCTTAAGGAAATTATACCAGAGGCAAGCTTTCCGCATGACATCTCAGCCATTGTCTGAGGTGATCACACTGTCATTCCTGAAGCAGTTCTCCATTATCTTGCTTACATTTTGTACAGCATATCTGATAGTAGTTCTAATGAAGTCAGAGGCTAGAAACTATGTCAGCTGCCCTGAAACTGACCCTTACAACCAAAAGAATAAACAAAGCTATAGAATGTGGTAGACTGTTTGACATAATCCTTGATGGGCACTAATGCTTTCTTAAGAAGTTACATGAAAATCTTGGTCAAGTGTCTTCAAGTATTTTACAGTCTTATCCTAAAAGTCTTTCCAGACTACCATAGACTTCTTTTAATGATGCAAAGTGCTGCTAGTCTCTTCCCAAACTTTGAAGTAAATCCTTCTGGACATGGAAGAAGTACAAATGGAATCTTCTAGCATTTCTATACCCACCACATGTGATAGCATAGAGATGGTCTCCAAAAGTGATAGCCACTTGCTGAATAAATTCTTCCATTAGCATAGGGAGAAAGAGAGCCAAGGATCACTGTTATTTATTAAGTGTGATTTGCTCTTTTCAGTTTCCTGAATCACATTTTGCTATTGGGACACCTGTTTCCTCAAGCTAAATCCAAGTGGGGGTGATAAGTGACCACATTCATAGTAATACTATTTTTGCCTCTTTCTCTTACCGTCTGTTATAAAGCTTCAAATGCCTTTCAAAACATCTTCAGCTATTTCTGGGAATTGCCAGAAGATGCCTCATATATGCTCATGAATGAGTTCTCCCTGCTATGGTTTGAATGTTTATGTTCCTCCAAAACGTAGATGTTGAAATCCTAACCTGAAAGGTGTTGATAGTAGGAAGTAGGGTCTTTGGGACGTAGCTAGTTCATTAGGGTAATGTCCTCATGAAAGATTAATGCCCTTATAAGAAGAGACTCCAGGGCTGGGCATGGTCTCACGCCTGTAATCCCAGCACTTTGGGAGGCCGAGGTGGGTGGATCACCTGAGGTAGGAGTTCAAGACCAACCTGGCCAACATGGCAAAACCCCGTTTCTACTAAAACTACAAAAATTAGCTGGGTGTGGTGGTGAGCACCTGTAGCCCCAGCTACTCAGGAGGCTGAGGCAGAACCTGGGAGGCAGAAGTGAGCCAAGATCATGCCATTGTATTCCAGCCTGAGTGACAGAGCAAGACTCTCTCTCAAAAAAAAAAAAAAAAAAAAAAAAAAAGAGAGACTCCAGAGACACCTCTCCCCACATCTGCCATGTGAGGTTACCATGAGAAAACAGCCATCTCTAATAAAGCAGGTCCTCACTAGACACCAAATCTATTGATGCCTTGATCTTGGACTTCCCAGCCTCCAGAACTGTGAGAAAGAAATGTCTGTTGTTTATAAGCCAACCAGTCTTTGGTGTTTTTTTATAGCAGCCTGAATAGACTAAGGGAGCAGGGGATGGGATACTGGAAAACACCAGTAAATGTTACTGGGTAGCCATTCAAATACTGTAACATTTGGTTACTAGTAAGTTTACTAGAAAGATTTTTTAATGGGTACAGAGTTTCCGTTTAGCAAGATGAAGAGTTCTGGAGATGATGGTAGTGATGGTTGCACAACAATGTGAAGCTACTTAAAGTCACAGAACACTTAAAAATGGGTTAAGTGGTACATTTTAGGCTATGTATATTTAACTACAATACAAAATATTTGAATAGAATAATAAAATGTGTGTAACAAAGTTAGACAAAAAAAAAAATCTCTGGGCCTCTGGATGTGTCTGCTTCACAGGAGTGACCCAATTTAGGCTCAAGTTAAATCTCCAACAGCACCTGCATTCAAGTTATTCAAGGTGGTACTAACCATCACTGCAGTGATAATGGGCTATTTTATGGAAGGCACACTTTCTCCTACCAGTATTTCCATATGGGGATTCCTTCCCAGCATTTCTCAGAAAATTTATATTTCTCTTAATCCCAAGAAAAATCAATCAAGAAGGCAAGAAAATGGGAAAATATGATTCTCCTGTGAGAATTAATGCTTCACAATCATTGGATGGTGGCATCACAACCATCAGACAGTGCTATCAGTTTGAAGGAATCCATTGACACTAAGCTAAAAGCAACAGCAGGAAATGCTAACAAATGGAGCCCAGAACAAGGTGGGCACACAGGAGGTGGGTGGCCGCAGCATCGTCAGTCTTGCATACAGCTGCCCTGGCATAAGTGAGTGTTCATGGGGCCAGTCTGCTGCTAACAAGAAATCATTGCTGCAAATAGGATAAATAGTACTAAGTTTTATGCACAGAAAACATTATTATGAGTCCTGTAAATGATGTTTCAAGAGATAACAAGTTTTGAAAGCAAAATAGATACTTAAGTTGATCCTGCCTGATGCTAAGATCAGGGTAAGATATCCTTGCTAGTAACTCCTTGCTTGTAAACTTACTACGAGACCTAGGAGATTTGCTAGTAAACTTACTAGTAACCAAATGTTACAGTATTTGAATACTACCCAGTAACATATACTGGTGTTTTCCAGTATTTGAATATTCTCCATAGACTATAGTATCTTATAAATATTTTACCAGAAAAAAATGCAAAGACAATATGACATGAATGCTGTCATGGAATGCTTCAATATAAAAATAGAAATTGACGTAAAAGCTGTCAGCATAAGCAATATTGATTTCAATAGCAAAATCAAAGTCAGGAAAATAAAATATTTTTATTATTAACAAAAGGAAATGAGGCTGGGTATGGTGGTTCACACCTGTAATGCCAGCACTTTGGGAGGCTGAGGCAGGCGTTCAAGACCAGCCTGGCCAACATAGTAAAACCCTGTCTCTACTTAAAATACAAAATTTAGCTGGGCGTAGTGGGGCACACCTGTAATCCCAGCTACTTGGGAGGCTGAGGCATGAGAATCTCTTGAACCCAGGAGGCAGAAGTTGCAGCGCCGAGATCACGCCACCCCACTCTAGCCTGGGTGATGGAATGAGACTCCATCTGAAAAATTTAAAAATAAAAAAGGGAATGAGCTTAAATGGACCAGCATGAACCCTAAGATCCAACTTGAAGCTGCTTTTGGATGCACTTTTCACAATACAACCCATGTCAACACAAAGTGAAAGTAATTTTCTGCATCTAAAATGTTTGTCATGAAACAGAAATCCCAACTATTGGACGGGGCAGTGAATGTTCAGTGTTCTCTAAAATTTACACTGGAGAATGGCAACTTTAAATACTGAATATTGGTCATGTCTTTCCATTTCTAAAATCATTTTGACATTTATTTGATGCTAATTGTCCCTTCTCTTATAGTATTTCCTACCAGCAAATGTTTATACCAAGTAAACAACATTTTTACCTGTTATTTAAATGTGTAATATTTTCATGATGTATCAGTTAATATAAACTAAACATATGTTACATAGCATAGACCTCTCTATATGGAAAACCTTTGTATAACTCCATTGTAAGTAGATTCACAATTTATTATTATGGTCAGTCATTATTTTTAAATTCATAAATAAAGTATTATAAAACTTAAAGAATAAGTTATGATATAAAGAATTCCTGGGGATTGCCAGGGATTCCAATTGTTTATTCTTCAATCCTGAATATTGATATCTATCAGGAATTTCAAAATGCTATTTCCTGCCCATTTATTAATGACAATTCATCCTGAAGCTTGCATAAAAGTCTAACTCAGCCGGGTGCAGTGGCTTACACCTGTAATCCCAGCACTTTGGGAGGCCGAGGCGGGTGGATCACAAGGTCAAGAGATCGAGACCATCATGGTCAACATGGTGAAACCCCATCTCTACTAAAAATACAAAAAATTAGCTGGGCATGGTGGTGCGTGCCTGTAATCCTAGCTACTCAGGAGGCTGAGGCAGGAGAATTGCCTGAACCCAGGAGGCGGAGGTTGCAGTGAGCCGAGATCATGCCATTGCACTCCAGCCTGGGTAATAAGAGCGAAACTCCGTCTCAAAAAAAAAAAAAAAAAAAGTCTAACTCAGTTCAGGTGAACTTCATTTACCTATGGGTAAATAGGTAGACTGTCATCTTACCACACAATGCATACCTAAGGGATTCCCTGAATTGAGAAATTACTTGCTGGAAACGCGACTTTCCAGAAAATTCTTTTGAGAGGTCAGATATTCAGACTACTAAGTAATTTTACAAAATAATTAGTCAGACGTTGTATTTCAACATTTGAGATGTCAAAGATGATAAAATTTTCTGATAAGTTTTTTCTGAATAGTTCAAGAAGTTTTATTACTGGACTTCCTCCATTAGGAAATGGCCTCATAGATAACAACATGGAATCTTCTAGAAGGAGAAAATGCATTCTTTGTGACAGATAAAGTTCATAGTTTAAGAAATAATCTTGTTCAACTTCTAAACATATTTGCTTATCAAAATTAAAATAAAAACTTATTTGGCCCTGCAGATGAGTACACTTAGATTTGTATCAGTCTAGGGGTGCTACTGGGGCAATATTTATCAATGGTTACTGCACTTTGTCATGACTTTATTGCCCTGCCCTTGCTAGCAATAACTTGAGAAAAGTGATTAAATGTTCTATAATAAATATTGAAGAATAATACTTGTCCGTGTGCTATTATTCAAATTTATTGCCACATCTCTGATTAGGGCAAAACTCCTATAATGGGTAAAATATTGTCTCAGTCCTGATTCCCTGGGAAGCAGAGCCTGAGGCAAGGATTGAGTCTTGTTGCTTCACTTGGCAGATGTAGTACCAGAGCAGTGAGAGTGAAAGAGGAAGAAAATGAGTCCAAGAAGGAATGGAAGCATTGAAAGCTGTTGCGTACCACAGCACTGGCCGGGCCTCACAACAAGCTGTGATGACACCCATGGAGCCACACATGTCTAGATAAGCTGTACAGAGAAACTGTGGATTGGAACCATCTATAGGAGGAAGCGAGAAGCAGGAATTTCTTTGCCCAGCTCCTTCCCATCTCCTAGTTCCATTTGCCAAAATTTGCCCCATGGAGACATTTCTTGTTTGCATCATGTGGCTGCTTGGACTGCTGCTCTAGAAATGCGGTCCCATGCCCCACCCTGTGGCATCTCACGCAAGTCCTTAAGGAAGGGGAAAGGCCAGAAGCTTGGGGATAGAGACTGGTGTGTCTGGCTGTGCAGCGGCCCCACTGACTAGTGATCTCCAGGCTGTAGAGCTGTGCAGTCCCAAGGAGAGGAGGAGGGCCAGAGCAGCAGCCACCACAGAACAGGCATCATCAGAATCTAGAAGATGTGTGAGATGTGCTGACTCCAAGGATCTCGCGTCAGAGTGTCAAAGACTGTTTTTTGGGGCAGGTGTCAAAATGCATGTGTTTAAGCCCTAATTTCCACTACCTTGGAATGGGACTGTATTTGGATAGAGGACCTTTAAAAGGTTAATTAAAGTAAAATGAAGTCATTAGAGTGGACCCTAAATCAATATTTCTGGGTCATTATGAGAAGACACAGATTAGGACTCAGACATACACACAGGGAGGAGCATGTGGGAAGGAAGAAGACAGCTGTAGACAAGGCAAAGAGAGAGACCTCAGGAGAAATCAACCCTGCCAACAGCCTGATCTTGGACTTCCAGCCTCCAGAGATATAAAAAAATGGATAGCTGTTGTTTAAACCAACTAAGCTGTTACCTGTTATGGCAGCCCTCGATGACTAATAAACAGGGATAAACTGGAAAACAAGCAAACCAAGTCCTACGCTGACTCCCTTTCAGGTTTTTCTCTCATTCGCATTCCCTTGAGGTCAATTTCTAGAGCAGCCAAATTATTAGCTCTCTGAATCCACCAGAATGAATGGGCCTTAATTTTCTTCATCTAAATGAGATTCTACAATAAAACATGAGATGTTTTGCTAGTAGAATACAGCAATATAGTCAAATAGGCATGATATATTTCAATGAATAATTTATGTATTGCACTGGTATTAGCTCTACAATGCTTTTACTACCACTTTCTAGGACATAGCAACAATTATTAATATATTAACATGCTGATTATTGAGACAGTGAAGCAACTTCAATCAAGTCATTAAAAGAAATTTAAAAATAATAGAAGTTACAGTGTGTTCTACAAAAATAAACAAACAAACTAGAATATGCAGAATCTACAGTGATACAAAGAAAAAAACTAGGGAAGTGAAATTGGCTGAAATGCCAAACATTTACATGGCTGTGATGAATGTCAACTTTACAAAATTATTGGTTTATTCAGTTCAGTTGCTGCTTTAGGGATTGGAAAAAATCATGTGAATGGAACAAAATATATCTAAAATGATCAAAAATGAGAGACCAAGGGAAGTTACTGTGCAGTGAACAAGAAAATAGCAAACAAAAGCACTGTTTTATTTATGCATTTTATCAGCGGATTTACTAGTGCCCTACAAATGCTCTTTAATTAGACTCATTTACATGATAGTAAGATAAATAAGCATTGTTCTATGCTGCTTTATGATATTTCTTCTCCCCTTTCTCTGCCCATTAGCTGTCTCTTTTTCATCTGGAAAGTCCTGGGCTTTTTCTCATGCCTCATGTTTTGCATTCTCTTAATTGCA
This sequence comes from Sapajus apella, assembly GCF_009761245.1. NCBI lineage: Eukaryota > Metazoa > Chordata > Mammalia > Primates > Cebidae > Sapajus > Sapajus apella. Next base: position 2,182,157 of record NW_022437090.1, on the reverse strand, counting down.
TTTTATTGTTTCTCCATTTGGACAACCTATTCTGAATCATATCAGTATTCATTTGAGTGCCCTTGTAGGAGGCATGGAGTTAGTGGAGAAGGGAAAGAGAAACAAAGCAAGCCCCCGTCCTCAAAGTATTTACTATCTAGAAGGAACAAGCACTTAGAAGTTAGGGCCAAGTCTATTTAGTTTGCTTTCAGTTCCTGCTTACAGAGTCCTGGTGCCAGGTATAAAATGTGAAGTCATTTGGTCCCTCCACTCAGCACCTTTTCCCCATTCCCCCACCATGTCAAGCAAAAAGAATAAGTAAATTGTGGTATTTTAATACAAGGGGAAATTATAAAGGAATAAGAATGAAGAATTTACAACTATACTCAACAACACAGATGAATCTCACACACACAATGCTGAACAAAAGACACCAGACACTAAGGGGTACATACTGCATAACTCATGCTTAATGCACAGAGTGTACAAAAGCAGGCAGGACTAAGCCTCTTGGTAGAAGTCAGGAAAGTGGCTAGTCTGGGAGTGGAGTAGGGGGAACAGTGCCTGGTTAGGAGCATGAGCTGAGGGGGCCTGAAGCGCTGGTGACCTTTTTGTTCTTCGTCTGAATCCTGGTTTAAACAGGTATGTTCAGCGTGTGAAAATTCATTGAACTGTACGCTTATAATACATGTGTCTCTATGTATATTATACTTCAACACAGAGTTTGTAAAAACGTGATCAAAAGGTGCCTTTTTCTAATATTGATAATAACCGAGCTCCCTGTTTTCCAGAGTTTTCGTAGAAACAGCTAAGAATAATACTTCTTCATGACCAGTCTCGAAGGGAGACATTATTTTATTCAAAATGCTTACCAGGGTCTCCATAGTCAGGTTCCCTTGGCATCCGGGCTGAAAAAGGAATCTGCAATGTAATTGATTTGGTTTCATATCCTGTGCCACTCCTAACGATAGGCTAAAAGCGACAGGAAATTAGGCTAAAATAACAAAGACAGTTGAGCCCGTTTTTAAAGGCAGCGAAAGGTATGTGGTATGTGGCTAACAAAACTCCAAGTTGGGTGCCAGCTGAATGATGTAAATATGTTTTTAAATTATTTCTATGCAATGGTGAAGAAAAATGCAGATTAAATAACACACACATCTTGTAGTCTAGCACTCATAAAGCAAGAGAGATCTAATGGATGTACCATCAGATGGGAAATGAACAACTTACAAATACGAAAGAGACTATGAAACACCTTGTGTAACACATCTACACAAAAGAAATATACATGGAATCAATTGTGGTAAATTAGCTTTTGTAAGAAAAACGTCTCCTTAAGGAGCAACACAACTGAAAGGGAAATCAATGGAATTTTACAAAATAGAAGAGTGTGTTCTATAGTTTAAGATCTATATTTAATTGGTCAGAGTGGAAGTGTTTGCACTTTCCTTCCACATATACCCAGAGAATGTAGTATTTTAAAATAATTCCACAGGTCCAAATTGCAAAAACACAATAATAATAATGTTGTATTATATCAACCAAAGCTAAGCTTCTTAAAACCTGATTAGATACATGCTAAATCATGACATGACAGATACAGAATAAATCCGTAGTGTCGAATCAAACCAGGTTTGAATCCCTGATTTCAAACCAGGACTTAGGAAAATGGTTCAGAATATAAAATTATGGAAAACATTACAGTACATCAAAGCAAAGCAAGTTTAATTAGGCTTAGTTTGATAATTGCCGAAAACAAAGAACTTGCCTCACAGCAGGGCTGGTGTAAAATCCAGCAGTAAGTCCACTGGATTCAAATTAAAACCACACTATCTACCATCCCACATGAATCCTTTTATCTGAAGGCTCCAGAGAACAAAGAATTACAATTCAGCTCAGAATTACAGAGGGTCGGTCATTTTTTTCATCAGGGTTTGCTCTGGCTAAAACCTGACTCTCTGTGTTTCATTTCTTTATGTTTAAAATATGACATATAAGGACTTTAAGATAAAAGCCAAGAGACTAACCAATACCAGCAAAAGCCAGCAGATCGGTGTATTTCTTCAGAATATTTACCGCCAAAGGATCCATTTCCACTTTTCCCCGTAGAGGAGTCATAGGGGAATAAAATTCATAGTCTTGCAGCCAGATTCTCCTCGGAAGTACTGGTTTTCTAGATTGGAAATGTAGAAACTGACCTCTCTGGAGAATGAAACAATCCCCCCAAATTTAAATAGATTAGGAACATCCTGAGATTAATTGGGGTGAGTGTTATTGCTATGCTAATTTTTCAAAGTAGAAAACTGTAAGAGGAAATCAAGAAGCCAGAAAGAAAGAGATGAAGAGAGAACGTTATCAGACCTTACTCCCACCACCCCCAACCCTATGCCCCTCTCCCCAACCCACCACTCCCCCCACAACCCCCCCCCACCTTGTCCAGATCCTCATCATACATCACCAAGACCGCTGCCAAGTTCCGCTCTCTGCTTCCTGACTTTGGGCTCCTCCAGCCACCCACTTTCAACACTCTTGCCTGAACTATAGTTCTAAAAAACAAATATGATCGTGTCATCTGCCCACTTATGAAATGTCACTGAAATTTTTAAAATTCAATACTAATATGAAAAACATTCAACCTCACTAATAATAAAATGCTAATTAAAGCAGCAATTAAATATCATTTTTGCTTATCTAATAGACACAAACGTCAAACAAAAAAATGATTAGCACTGTCAAGGGGGTTATGGAAGAGGCACATTTATAAATACATCTAGTGAAAGCACCAATTAGAATAGGCTTTTTGAAAATCAATTTGACCATATAATATTATGAGCATTCAAAAGACTGTTGAACGCTTTGACCCCACTTCTAAGAATTTATCCTAAAAAGTAATCAAAGATATGAACAAAGACTTACGTAGGAGAATAATCATGGCTGGTTAAAATTGCCATCATTAGATTCTGCTAAGGATGGCAATTTTAACCTGCCATGATTCATTAAGAAAATGTGGCCATAAGGCCACCCTAGGACAGACAGGGCATCCTAGGGCAGAACTCCGAGGACAAGAAATTCAACAGCTAGCACCGGCTGTGCATACATTCATTCACTGGTCTCCAGGGCAAGAGAAAAGATGAAGCTGAGGGCTAAGGTCAGAGTATAGGAGTAGATGAGAAGGAGCAAGTTGTCCTGATTTGTTGCTGACACTGCATTAAAAAATATATTGACTTTTAAATTATACATACACATAATAAAGAATTGAAGTGAATCCAGAAAATACAAAATAAAGCTAAAAATGAGAATTTAGCCTGAAGACCACCACATAAAGTAATTTTTTTTTTTTGAGACAGGGTCTGGCTCTTTCACCAAGGCTGGAGTACAGTGGCACAATCTCAGCTCACTGCAATCTCCACCTGCTGTGCTCAAGCAATCATCTCACCTCAGCCTTCCGGGTTTCCAGATAGCTGGGACTACAAGTATGTGCCACCACATCTGGCTAATTTTTGTATTTTTTTGTAGAGCCAGGGGTTTGCCATTTTGCCCAGGTTGGTCTCAAACTCTTGGCCTTAAGGGATCCTCCCTCTTTGACCTCCCAAAGTGTTGAGATTGCAGGCATGAGCCACCATGCTCAGTGAAGTAAATTATTATTAATATTAAAGTGCACCTCATTCCAGGCAGCTCTCCGTGCATATATAGACTAGCTGGAGAAATACCTTTATAAAAATAGGATTATAATATGACTTCTATTTTTATTAAAAAGTATTATATTTAATTTTACTTTAACAGAAGGAATAGCAAATAAAGTAAAACTAAAGAAATTGCTGAAGTCTAGATAAATATTTTTTTACCACCAGAGGTAATATTTCATAAAATATCCCTCCAAGGTTAAAGTAAAAAGAGGTTGGTGTCATTTAGTTTAAGATATGTACATGCTTTACTTTTAGACAGTACCAATGCTGTCTATAACTAAAGATAAGGAACTAGCACTCCTATATTTCCTTTTACCTTCTCATTTTTGTAAGCTCTATTATTCTTTTAACTGGAAGTGTATATAACATTGACATTCTGCTCTATTATCATAATTCTTAGAATTGTTTAGTCTTAGTTCTGTGTTTAAATTTACTGTTTAGAGAAGCATATGTATGTGGTAAGGCTTTTTTAAGAAGCAAGGGAATGCTAAAAACCAGAGTCAAGAGAGTCATGTTTTCCATTTGAGGATGTAAGGTGATGAGGACAAGAAAGACAGATAGAACTCTCCAAATGTACTGGGTGGAATGTTCACAACTATTCATGTGTTAATTTCCAAACTGTTTTTATACACACATTTATAAAACTGGAATCATGTCATATTTGAAGTTTGGTAACTACTGATACCTTCAAAATGCTGAGATAAAAACTGTCAACTTAGAACTATATACCCAGCAAAACTATCTTTCAAGAAGAAGAGTACAATCAAGACACTTTCAAATAAACAAAAATGTGATACTTTATAGCAGCAGTCCTCTATTAAAGAGACTTCTAAAAAATAAATTTTAGGAATAAGGAAAATGACTAGCAGGAAAGTCTGGGATGAAGAATTAAAGGAAAAGAAATTGATGTACACAGAGGTGAATCTAAACTAATAATTTCTATTAAAAATGAGCAAACACTTCCCAACTTATCTATGAGGGCTGGTATGACCTTGATATCTATGTCAGATAAGGGCAATATTAAAAGAAAATTATATTCCTATAAAATCCCAATGCCATTTTTTGCAGAAATAGAAAAATCTATTGTAAAAGTCACATGGAATCTCAAATGACCTTGAATGACCAAAATAATTTTGAAAAAGAGCAAAATCAAAGACCTCACTCTTCCTGATTCCAAAATAAAGCTACCATAATCAAAATGATATGTTACTGGCATAAAGACAGACATATAGAACAAAGGAACAGAATCAAAAGAACTGAAATAAACCCTCATGTGTATGTTTAAACAATTTTTGACAAGGGTGCCAAGACCACACAGTTGGAAAAGAATAGTTTCTTCAACAAATGGCATTGGGAACTCTGGATATCCACATGCAACAGAATGAAGTTGGACCCTTATCTTACACCATGTACAAAAATTAAAATACATTAAAATTAAGATCTAAAACTATAAAACTCCTAGAAGAAAACATGGGAGAATAAAGAAAATAAAACATAAAGGAAAAGCTTCATGACATTGGATCTAGCAATGATTTCTTGAATATGACACCAAAAACACAGGCAACAAAAGCAAAAATAGACAAATGGGACTACCCCAAACTTAAAAACTTCCACACATCAGAGGAAACAAGCAACAGAATTTCTTTCTATATACAGAATGGTAGAAAATATTTTCAAATCATATATCTGATAAGGATAAATATCCAGAATGTATAAAGAACTCCTACAACTGAACAACAAATAAATAATCCTTTTTAAACATAGGCAAATGATTTGAATAGATATTTCTCCAAAGATATACAAATGGCCAATGAGTAAGTGAAAAGATGTTCAACATCACTAATCACTAGAGAAATGCAAATTGAAACTATAATGAGACATCAACTCATATCCATTAGGATGGCCACTATAAAAAAACAAAACAAAACAAAAAAAAACAGAAAATGATGAATGTTGGTAAGGATGTGGAGAAATGGGAACACTCTTGCACTGTTGGTGAGAATGTAAAATGGTGTGGCCACTATGAAAAACAATATGGAGGCTCCTCAAAATATTAAAAATAAAATTACCACAAGATCCAGCAATCCCACTACTGGATACAAAGCCAAAGTAATTGAAAGCAGGATCTCAAAGAAGAATTTGCACACCTGTGTTTGTTGCGGCATTCGTCAAAACAGCCAAAAGGTGGAAGCAACCCAAATATCTATTGGCAGATGAATGAATTAAAAAAAATGTCTATCCATACAATAGAATATTATTCCATCTTTAAAAAGAAATCCTGACACATGCTACAACATGGATGAACCCTAGGACATTATATGAAGTGAAACAAGCCAGTTACAAAAAGACAAAAAACACTGTAGGATTCCACTTATATATGAAGTATCTAAAGTAGTTGAATTCATAGAAACCAGAAAATAGAATGGTTTTTTTCCAGAGACTAAGAGGAGGACAAAATGGGAGTTGTTCAATGGATAGAGAGTTTCAGTTTTGCAAGATGAAAAAGTTCTGGAGATCACTGCACAGAAATATGAATATACTTCATACTACTGAACTGTACACTTAAAGCTAAAATTTTGTGGGTTTTTACAAAGAAAAATTTGAAAAAAATAATTATAGACCAAGGTCTTTCATGAATACAGCTGTAGACATCCCCCCAAAAAATATTGCCAAGTTAAATTCAGTTTACAAAAATGATCACATACAATGAGCAACTTTGGCTTCTCCCAGGAATATAAAGACACTTAACATAGGAAATCTCAAAACATAATCCCTACATTACAAAATTAAAGGGGAAAAATCTTATAATCACCTCGTAGATGCAAAAACAGAATTTGATAAAATGTAACCCTCATTGGTCTACTTATTACCTCTCTAACTCCATCTCCTGCTACTCTTTCTCTTATTTCTTCAGTTCCAGGCACGCTGGTCTCCTTGCTGTTTCTTAAACAAGCCATGCACACTCTCAGCTCCATCTTTGCCCCTGCTATCCCTCTGTCTGAAATGCTTTCCTGACACATATGTGCTTTCCTGGCTTCTTCAAGCATTTGCTCTAATACTGCCTTCTGAAGACCTTCCCTTGCCACCCTATTTGAAACTGCATCTCCCAGTCCCAGCAATTCCATCCCCTTTCCTTGCTTCAGTTTTCTCCATAGCATTTATCACCTGCAAGTACACTATATTTATTTACTGTGTTTTCCTCCACTACACTGCAGGCTCCATGAGGGCAGGACTTTTTGTCTATTTTGTTTGGAGAGGAATCCTTGGTGCTTAGACAGATGCACTAGATAAGTACTCAATAAATAAGTGTTGCATGAATGCATAAAAGATAAATTCTTTTGGAAGAACAGGAACAGAAGAGACTTGATTTTCTGTGTGAAGGATATCATTACCAAAATCCTTCAGCAAACATCATGGCTAATGATGAAATGTTAAATACTTTCTCTTTAAACTTATGAATAAGTTAAAAATGCCCAATATCCTTGCTTCTATTAAAGGTTGTACTAGGGAGTTCTAGCCAATATAAGCAAATGAAGGAGAAAATGGGATTAAAAGAAAAAATTTCTGTTTAGTCAGAGATATGATTATTCATATACAAAACACTTCAAAGTTACACATTATTTGAATAAATTATTAGAATTAAAAGGGTAGAATAAAAGATGAATGTAAAAATCAATCATTTTTATATATCAACAACAGAAAGATGATTTAAGAAACAGTACCATTCACAATGACAAAAAGGCATCTATGAAATCATCAAAAGACAGGCAACAACTTTATAGAGAAAAATTTAATGAAAATTGCTCAGCTAAATATAGAGACATATCATGTTTATGATTAGGGAGACTCTCTATTGCAAATTGACACATATATTTAATGCAATTCCAATCAGAATCCTAGTGGTGCTTTTTGATATATTTGATAATCCAGTTCTAAAATTTATATGGAAGAGCGGAGTCCCAAAAATAACCGAGACACTTTTGAAGATGTGTAAGATGCTGAGCTAGCTCAGACGATACTGTCACCAAGGACAAAGCTAGAGTAATTAAAACAGTGTGGTACTGGCATTGGTGTTCATTATAGCACTGTTTACAATAGCAAAGACCCGGAACCAACCCAAATGCCCATCGATGATAGACTGGACAGGGAAAATGTGGCACATATACACCATGGAATATTATGCAGCCATCAAAAACGATGAGTTCGTGTCCTTTGTAGGGACATGGATGAACCTGGAAACCATCATTCTCAGCAAACTGATGCAAGAGCAGAAGATCAAACACTGCATGTTCTCACTCATAGGCGGGTGTTGAACAATGAGAACACATGGACACAGGGAGGGGAGCACTACACACTGGGGTCAGTTGGGGGGAAATAGGGGAGGGTCAGTGGGGGGGGGGGGGAGTGGGGGAGAGATAGCATGGGGAGAAATGCCAGATATAGTAGGTGAAGGGGAGGAAGGCAGCAAATCACCCTGCCGTGTGTGTACCTATGCAACAATCTTGCATTTTATTCACATGTACCCCAAAACCTAAAATGCAATAAAAAAATAATGAAATAGAAAAAATATTAGCAACCAAACTTAACATAGAGTATGTGGATTCTTTTTTCTTTTTTTTTTTTTTTTTTTTTGAGATGGAATCTCACTTTGTTGCCCAGGCTGGAGTGCAGTGATACGATCTCGGCTCACTGCAACCTCCACCTCCCAGGCTCAAACAATTCTCTTGCCTGAGCCTCCCGAGTAGCTGGTACTGCAGACAAATTCTGCCACGCCCAGCTAATTTTTTGCATTTTTTTTAGCAGAGACGGGGTTTCACCATGTTTCCCAGGATGGTCGCAAACTCCTGAGCTCAGGAAATCCGCCCACCTCAGCCTCCCAAAGTGCTGGGATTACAGGCGTGAGCCGCCGCACCTGGCAGATTCTTAAAATACAATAGCAGCGGCATGGTGGATCAACTGGGTAAGGAAAAATATATAATTGAACCGTCATCTCACATAGTATATTCAACATTCAATTCCTGATGATTTTATTTTTATTTTTTACTGTTTTTTGGAGACACAGCCTCACTCTGTCACCCAGGCTGGAGTGCAGTGGTGCAATCTTGGCTTACTGCAACCTCCACCTCCCAGGTTCAAATGATTCTACTGCCTCAGCCTTCCAAGTAGCTGGAATTATAGCCACCTGCCATCATACATGGCTAATTTTTGTATTTTTAGTAGAGATAAGATTTCACCATGTTGCCCAGGCTGGTCTCGGGCGTGGTGGAAGGCACCTGTAATCTTAGCTACTCAGGAGGCTGAGGTACAAAAATTGCTCGGACCCAGGAGGTAGAGGTTGCAATGAGCCAAGATCACACCACTGCACTCCAGCCTGGGTGACAGGGCAAGACACTGTCTCAAGAAATAAATAACTGCTAGTAATAAATTATTTTTGTTTGTTTTATTTTTCTTTTTTAATGTTCTTAATTCCATTGAGTATTCTGGGAGGATGATTTTATGATCCAGTTTCATCTGGTCTTCTTTACCTAGACGTCTTCCATATGCCCAGTATTAACATTCTGATGCAGGATGACACATCTTTAGAACCCGCTAAAACTGATTAGTGTTTTTAACCCAAAAAACTCTGTTACAGACAAATATAGGCACATTTCTCTATCACATATTGTCAGGTTGAGACCAAAACAGAGTTAGTTGAGAAAAGAAACATATGTGTTTACTTAAGTCTATTCTTAACAACAATAAAGTGGGCTTCTGGAGCTGGAAAGTCGTAAAGGTTGCCTTTGGAGCTCCCCTGAGGAGTCCACACCGTCCACTTCATCATAGCTCTTAAGGATCATTACTTAAAGCCCTTTGTCGATCTGGCTCAATCCTAAGTGTCCTTGTTTTTTATAAGCATCTGGAGTTAAGATATTTTGAATTTTCCAATTAGTGTTCATTGAGCACCTACTATGTGCTTAACTCTGTACCCAGTGCTATAGGAGAGGCTCTGTACTCAGTGCTGTGGCGGACTAACAAAAAGCATTTGACAGTCTCTGACCTTCCAGAATCTACCAGTTGGGGAGATGAGATGTATTCGTCCAAAACAGTGTATAACAGTTCAAAACAGGAGATAAATGCTCCACTCCGGGCTCAGACTCTGTCTAAAGGTTTATTAGACTGATTAAATCCATTGGGAAGGCCCTGAGAGGTCACTTCGTCCAACTTCCTACACTGAAGCACTCATCATAAACGCCTATTTGTTGAGCAGCCATTGCCCGTCATTAACTGATAACTGCAACTGACACTTTAAAAATGGGAAATTATTGGGCTCTTTGCGTGTAAAAGGTTTTTGAACTATCTATTAAGCCAACCAGTTTTCCCTCAGAAGCATATAAAACTGTCATTTTGAGCCACACTGTGTCAGCCACAGGCTTATCGATTGCTACCCCAGTGCAAGGGGACAGAAGTTAGCTTTTGTTGAGCAAGAGGTTGGATGCACCTAGCCCCACTACCCTTCTAGTTTCGCTGATATGTGTCATGTACTTGTCTTCCATGAATCAAAGTTGATATTTTTAAACATAAATTTCAATGTATGTGGCAATCCGGTGTATAAGAAAGTATGGAACCAGCCCTGGGTTCAGAATCCAGCCCTGCATTTTCCAGCTCTGTGACCTTGTTCCTCAGGTTTCTTATGTGCAAAATGGAGTTAAGAAGACCTGGGGGTTGTCCTGGGGATTCACTGAGTGTGTAGAGAGAGCACAAGGCACTGAGCAGTACTTGGTAACTATTAGTGCTCTTGCTTTTTTTTTTTTTTTTTTTTTTTTTGGTTTGGTTGTTTGTTTGTTTTTAAAGACAGGGTCTTGCTCTGTCTCCCAGTCTGAAGTGCAGTGGTGCAGTCACAATCATAACTCACTGCAGCCTTGAACTCCTGGGCTCAAGTGATCCTCCTGCCTCAGCCTCCCGAGTAGCTAGGACTATAGGCATGCACCACCATGCCCAGCTAATTTGTTGCCCCTGCTGGTCTTGAACACCTGGATTCAAGCAATCCTCTCCACTCGGCCTTCCAAAGCACTGGGATTCCAGGCATGAGCCACTGCACCCGGCTTCTTCCCTTCTTTATGTGAGAGATTTTCCACATCTATGGCCCTAAGGGGGCCCACACATTTTAGGATTCATTCATTCGGTATTCATTTTAGGATTTCATTCATTAAGTATTTCTAAAACCTTTGATGAATACATGACATCGTAGCAATATAGAGGGGAGAGAGAGTGATGAGATTAATGAGAGCTTTATGAAGGATGTAAAAAACCGGAGCTGAATCTTAACAAATATTCAATCTTTGGATAGGCTGCAAAGAAAGGAGGGAACAAGGTTGAGCTGGGGCCTCTGAGCAAAGTTGAGGAGTGGGAATTAATGTGCCATTCCCAAGTGTATTAGTCCGTTTTCATGCTGCTGATAAAGTCATACACAAAACTAAGTAATTTATAAAGAAAAAGAGGTTTAATGGACTCACAGCTCTACATGGCTGGGGTGGTCTCACCATCATGGCGGAAGGTGGAAAGCACATCTTACATGGTGGCAGGCAAGAGAGAATGGGAGCCAAGTGAAAGGGGAAACCCCTTATGAAACCGTCAGATCTTGTAAGACTTATTCATACCACAAGAACAATATGGGGGAAACCATCCCCATGATTCAGTCATCTCCCACTGGGTCCTTCCCACAACATGTGGGAATTATGGGAGCTACAATTCAAGATGAGATTTGGGTGGGGACACAGCCAAACCAGATCACATGGTTCAAGGAGACAGACAACCTGACTCTAGCAAGAACGTGTGTGGCAGATGCACCTGACAGCAGTAACTGAAGCACACCCTGAGAATGACCCTGTGGTCCAAGAAGAGTGTATGTTCAGAGTTCCCACCTAAGGAATCTGGCAGTGGCCAACCTGGAGATTCACTATCTCTGTGAAGGGCATCGGAACCCTCAGTCCATCCCTTCCGTCCATGCAGGGGATAGAGGCCTTTTTTGGGTGGTTAATGGAGGTTGCTAGGTAAGGGGTGCTGAATGAAAATTGCTATATAAACTGTATGCTTTCTATAAGCAGTAGCAGTTCTCCTGTCCAGCCTGCCACACTGAGCAGCCTCTGTGTAAGTCCTCAATTAATCTCATGTCTCATGCTGGCTCCAGATCTCATCTTTGGCCTCTTGGACATGATACCATCCCTATCAGAGTCAATAGGGGTTGACAGAAGCAAGGCGAAGGAATAATCACTTTTGAGAATGTGCTATGTGCCAAGCACCTTTGTGGGCTCATTTAGGCAAATTATTGCACACAGTCCTCCTAACAAGTCTATGAAGTGGATGTACATATCCATTCCACAATTATTTGTTGAGTGGCTATAACTTTATTTGCAAGAAGTTAGAAGAAGTTTAACTTGCTAGAGGCCATGCAGACAACAAGTGGTAGAACTGGAATCCACACCTAGAGCTGCCAGCACCAAGCTTATGGTTCTTCCAGCTACAAGTTGCCGACTCCATACAAGGAATAATATATAGATAATTAGAGTGTATATCTAATTATCTATACATTAGGGTTCTCCAGAGACATAGAACCAACAGAACCAATTGAAGATAGATATATCTAAAGAGAGAGAAAAAGAGATATTATAAGGTATTGGCTCACATGATTATAGAGGTCAAGAAGGTCCACGATCTGCCTCCTGCAGCTGGAGACCCAGCAAAGTCAGTGGTGTAGTTTGAAGGCTTCCAGAAAGCCAAAGACCTAATGCTGTAGACTCCAGTCCAAGTCTGAAGGCCTGAGAACTCAGAACACCAAAGGCAAGAAGAGATGAGTGTCCCAGCTCATGCAGCCAGACAGAGAATGAACTTAACCTTCCTCATCTTTTTTATTCCAAGCCTTCAACAGACCAGATGATGTTCATGTACACTGGGGAGGGCCAATGGCTTTCCTCAGTCTACCAATGTAAAGGCTGACCTGTTTCAGAAACACCCTCACAGACACACCCAGAAAGAATTTTAAACAGTTGTTTGGGCATCCCATGGCCCAGTAAAGGTGACACAGAAAATGAACCATCACAGGGTATATATTATAGGGAACTAGAAAGCCAGATAGATGAATCTATAATTTTTGCTGCAAACAGAAGTAATTGAATGTCCAGGTAGATGGTAGGTGGTTATTCCAGTGCCCTCTTAATTGAATTATAAGTACACTAGCCAAACATGTACAGGTACCTCACGGATCGATTATTATTAAAATGGTAAGATATCATTTCCATTCGTCCAGATTAAAGGTGACATGGCAACTGAATGTCCAGTCCTATACTGCATCCTGTATTGGCAGAAAGAGAAATGTTTTGTGAAACATATTAATGGGTTGACTGATGAAATTGGAATAGGATGATAAATTCAATTAAAAATATTTTTTCAATGTGAAATTCGCTGAACTTGATAACTATATTATGGTAAAATAAGAAAACATCCCTATTCTTAGGAAATTAACACTGAAATATTCACGGATAAGAGCTGAATGGTACTCATTTTCAAATTGTTCAGAAAAATTTTATGAATAAATGTATACATATATACAATGGGAGAGAGAGTATTCCTAAACTTTCAACTTCTCTACAAATTTTCAGTTATTTCCAAATGAAAAGTTTCATACAGAATGATATGATATTTATGGCCACTTTTATTTTTAACATTTGGGAATTAGTGTGTTGGTCAAATATTTAAGGTCTAAAGATAAATTACTTTTTGAAATAAAAATCTAGTATAATACTTTTTTATTCTCTAAAAAAAATGTGTCCAGGATGCAGAAAGAAAGAGGAATTTAATGAGCACCTAGTGCATTCTAGGCCCTTTACAAAATCTTCTCACTTAATCCTCAAAACAAGCCTTCAAAGTGGACTTAATCCTCTTTTATGAAATCATGAAACTAGGTTCAAAGAACTCAAAGTTTCTAAGGTAAGGTTGGAAACTGCATTTGAATCCAGGTTTATTTAACATTCATAATGTCAAATAGAATGCTTATCACTAAATATTTATAAGGTATGAGAATCTCACAATCATCTGATTGTTCATATGTAAAGTAAAAGAGCATTTGTATAAAACATATTACTTTTGATCTTGAACAAGTGCTGGACAATAGCCACCTTTTTCCCAGATTATTCTAAAGTCATAGTTAGGATTATTTGCCGTTGTCTTACACGTGTCCCTTCTGAAGCTTTGATGAATGAGGTGAATCACGAACTAAAGAAGCTGAATCACAAACCAAGGGAGTAGAAGCTGCAGCAGAAGCTTCCAGCAGGAACCTCACCTGACCTCAATGACTCCCCTCACCCATTAGATCCCAACCATCACCCTGCATCACACACACATGCACATGCACACATATGCACGTGCACGCATACACAACACCCTACATGTGTGCTGCACTTAGTGCCTTACTCCCTATATTAGTCAGGGATCTCCAGAGAAACAGAACCAATACAATATCAATAGATCTATAAAAAAAAATTATTATGAGGGCTTGGCTGACATAGTCACAGAAGCCAAAAAGTCCCTGATTTGCCATCTGCAACCTGGAGGCCTAAGAAAGCCAGTGGTGTCCCTCCAGTCCAAGCCCAAAGGCTGGGAACCAGGAAGCTGACAGTGTAAGTCCCAGTCTGAGTCTGAAAACCCCCAAACCAGGAGTGCTGGTGACTGGGGCAGCAGAAGATGGATGTCCCAGCTCCAGAAAGTGATTTCCTCGTTCCTCTGCCTTTTTGTTCTATTTCAGCCCACAATGGACTGGACGCTGCCCACCCATATTGATGATGGTGGGTCTTCTTTACTCCATCTACCGATTAAAATGATAAAATCTCTTCCAGAAGCACTCTCAACAGACATGCCCAGAAACAATGTGTTACCGCTGTCTGGGCAACCCTTGGCCCAGTCGACTTGATACATAGAAATCAACTATCACACACCCTACCCACCCAAACCTATACACTCCCAACCGGAGACACTGTCCTTCCCACCCCATCAGCACCTGTTATAGAGGACCACAGAGCTCAGGCCACAGTGACTCAGGACCACCAATGTCCCATCTCCACTGCTAATTTCACCCAACAACGCACTTCATTGATTCAATTTCCTTTGTCGCTGTCTCCACTGTGATTCCAAACGGATTTAAATGATGTTAAGCCAGGCTAAGAGCGTGTTTGGAGGGAAGACAGAATAAAATTGAATGTAAGAGGTGTCAATTATCACAGACTTGAGTTCATCCTTTCCCTGCCATGGTGGCATTTGAAATTTTTCTATTACTCATTTAGATTCCAATCTCTGAGCTTCCCTCTTCTTTCTTCCAGCTTCTAAGTCAAAGAGATTTTTCTCAGCAAAATAACCCTTCAGTTACTACCAGGGACAGACTGGTATGTGGGCTCCAACAGATGTACAAGACAAGCTTTACAGGCATCTTAAAGGGTTCAGTGTGAAGATGAAATTTATCTAATGCAGCATTTCCTCTCAAGTGCAATTTATTATCCCTTAGATGTTGAACCCCTTATAAATATTAGATTTCCTTTGTTCACAAACCCTGTGTGTTATTTTACCCTTGGTTCAGGTCGGTCTTTGAAATTAGATTGACTCGTTTCATTTCTGCCTGTCAATTCCCTTTCTTTACTTCCAATTCTAATTTTTTTCCCTTTGCCTTGAAATTCAATGTATCTTCTAACACTTTGAAAAACAATGTCAATTAGAATTTGGCACTTTTGTGGGAGCTGTTTGTTCCAAAGTGCCTTTCAGCCCATCCACATTCATGAAGTGCCTCCTGGTAAACCAGCATCCTAGGAAAACTGATGGTGACTGCAGAGTCACCCTGTGTGTGTGCCCTGCGTGTGACAGTATCTGTGATATCATAAGGCCTTCACTGTGACTAAGTGAAGAAACCCAGTGGCTTCTAAAGTTATGAAGTCTAATGATCAGAGAATATTAGAGGTCAAAGCTGTCATCTGTGTCAGCTGAGTCTACGGAGGCAAGACCAAGGAAAGGGGTCGTGATCACAGGAGAGGATGATGGGGTCTTGACCCACGGAGGACGCTAGGTCATATCAGTAGCATGGCCAAACAGGCTGACACAGTCAGGACCTCCTGTAGTAAGAATTAGAAACCCCAGCGCCTTACCCATGGATGTCAGAGAGCAGGGGGAGATGCAGGAATTCACCATGGGTGAGAAAAGCACACCATACGGTAGATGAAGCAAATGCTGGAAATGTGCGCATGGCCTCCGCTGCTTCTGTTCTCTTTATGATGACTTGGAAGGCGCAGAATTCAGAGACTCTCAGCCCGATCCCTGTGCTGAATGAGGACCCCAAACATGAAGTTCCTGGTGAGACAGTCAGTGGCTTCCCCAACTGAAATTAATCACTGGCTCCCAATACTCTGGCAGCACTTTGTTGCCCTATTTACAGCCCTTGAAATAATGGATGTGGAAGTGCTTTGTAAATTGAAAAGCACCGTACAAATGTCAGATGTTGGGAGTTTGGCAGGGGAGCAATAGATAATGCATCTCTTCCATTCCTGAGTCAGGGAGCCATTGAGAGCGAGGCACCAGAGCTAGCCAGACCCAGAGCGACAGTCAAGCTGATGACGGATAGCAGCCGACCTGGATCAAGGCCCTCTCAACTCCCCCACACTTTGCCCAGAATTCAACAGATCCATCCAGCCAAGGCCAATTGCATGCACACTGGAGACAGGCTGAGGAAGGAGCCCTAGCCCCTGGGGGTCCTGGCAGGGTGGGGGGGGTTAGCAAAGCGAACCCAGAAAGACAGAGAGAGGGAAACAGGAAGGAGGAGCACAGAGGGCTTCCTGTGCTTCATGCTGTAGACACGGTGGGCTTGGGCTGATGCTGAAGATATACAGATAAATGAGGCCTCAGGGAGTTTATCATCTAGTAAAAACTGTTAATAGTCTAAATGGGATGGCCGTAGAAGCATTAGGAAAGGCGAAATTGATCCCACCCTAGGTAAGCTGGGGAAGTTTTCACAGAGCGGCTGAGAATTGAATTGAGTTTTGGAGTATGTGTAAAATCTCACCCGATGGAGAAGAGAAGGGAAAAGAAGCAGCAGGACAAACACAGAAAAGCTCACACCCTTTTTGGAATAAAATAGACACAAATAAATGAACACACAAAGGCATGTGAGAATACAAAAATATATACCATCCAATCTGAGTTTTCTATACACCAAGATCGAAGGTTGAATTCAAATTAATATGCATGCTTTCGGGGCCTGGCATGGTGGTTCATGCCTGTAATTCTAGCACTTTGGGGGGATGAGGCAAGAGGATTGCTTGAGACCAGGAGCTGGAGGCTGTAGTGAGCTATGATCAAGCCACTACACTCCAACCTGGGTGACTGAGCAAGACTCTGTCTCAAAAAAAGAAAAAGGCATGATTTTTATCTTAAGAAAAAACAAATAGTTTTGTTTTCTAATCCTACTTACCAGATTTCATGAGACTTTTGAAATATGCTTTACTGCACAACTCAATCGGCAATAGAAACTAAGAGGAGATACTGTCCCTACTTGTGTTTCTTGGAACATTAGACATTTGCATAATAAACAGTAACACTTATTAAAATCTCCTTCCATCTCCTTTCTATCCTATTTACTTCCCTCACAGTGCAAATCTGATCAGAACCTCCCTCCTTAACAGCCCCCTCCAAAACAAATAAAACCTTCCTCAGGTAGTGGAGGGTAATGCCTCCACTGTAATCACAGTGTCCTAACTTAGATATTTGCAACACAGCTGAGATATGTGATATAGATGAGCTATGCAGATGAGAATATGAATTCCCATTCGCTACGTAGAGAATTTATTGTTTATTCAAAAATAAAAACCGCATCCAAACATATTTTCCCCAGCTCCCGTACACTGAAAAGCAAAACGTTTGGGCTGCATTCCTCCAAGTTTAAGTTTTTAGAATCCTCTTACATGCATTTGTTAGAATTATATTTTTAAGCATCTTCCTTGGTCCTAGGGAATAGAACTCCATCCATTTGTTATCTGAACTTTTTCAAATAAGCTTTCCCAAAGTCTAAGGACCGTCCTTGCCTATAAACTCTAAGACGTCATTTTCTCTAACTGTTCCCATCACACCCACTTCACCAGCCACTTTCCCCAATTCTTGGGGAGCCCCAGGGCATGTGCCCTTCCCACCTGGCCTTGCTCAACCACTCTTGGACTATCTGTTCAACCTCATGACTCAGCCGGTCTTCACACCAGTGCCCCCAGCAAACAAACGCCAGTTGGAACCCTTGACCAGATATTTCTAAATGTCAGCTTGTCCTCACCCTCCACGCAGCTGTTGCTTCTGTTCCCAGGAGCCCATTATTCTACATGGTTATGACTCAGAACACTGAATTGCTTAAGAAAAAGGAAATATCTGTAACAAAATGACAAGGAATTGATATATCTGACATAGTAAACGATAACACCAAAAGAAAATTAAGACCCTTCATTGATAAGTGGATAAACAATTTCCCCAAATTAACCAGAAATGATTAACAAACTCAGATGAAATGTTCACCCTTCCAAATAATCAAAGCAATATAAATGGAAACAATGATAAAATTTGATAACAGAGATATTGGAAAGGTAATAAACAGTGCTGTCAAGCCTTAGATATTGTCACACACTTCTGGTAAAGTGGAATAATCTTTGATGAAAGCAATTTCAGTGTATGTGCTTTCAATTTTAAGATTCTATCATAAGGATAATATAAAAATAAAAATATATGCACAAGGATACTCATCATTACTTGCATTAGCAAAAAAAAGTGACAGCCTTAACATCTATTTTTAGACAAATGGTTCAATAAATTCTTATTGATTATGCTAATAAAGATTTTAATGCATAAGAAAATATATATGTATGCACGTGTCATAGAATTATGGAAATATAGTACATAGGCAGAGAAAAAATGAAAGGGAATACACTAACATTAACAATGATTTGAGTTTAAATGATGAAACTATGGGTGATATTTTATCTTACCTTAAGTTTATTATGTTATTCAAATTTTCTCTAATAAGAATGTGTTATGTCTATAGTAAGGTGGAGGCATTTTTTAAAGGTATTTGAATTGGAAATCAAAAGTCCTGGTTTCTAGTTCAAGTTTTAAAAGAATTATAAAGCTTTGTATAATTCATGCCATGTCTCTGAGCCTAATTTTTCTATTCCAAAAATGTGGTGGCTTTGTAATGTGTCAATTTGACAAGAGGAAACTGGTTCCTAAAATTCCTTTCCTTCTAAATTCCCAGCTGGGACAGGTCTCGGAGATTGGAAGGGTGGAAGTAAAGCTGCAGCCATGTGGTTCTCATGCTCAGCGGGCAGGTGCAGGGGACTAAGCAGCTCCCACACACTATCACTCACCTGCTGGCTCAGTTGGATACCATGAGACAGCAATCAGTCCTCAAGCTGCTACCCCTTCTCTCACATCCCCATTCAGCTTCTACAGGTCCTGAATCAAGTGTGTGTTTACCTCTGTGATCAAGGGTTCCAGCTCCTTCCACAGGACACCCACACCACCAAGGTCAAGGGCAACAAGAACCGACAGGCTCAATCCATCCTTAAGGACTCCAAGTCATGCCTCTGGTTCCATCTTGTCTTGACTCTCCCCTGCTTTACATATATCTTTCTTGTTCACCCTGCAGCATTCAAACCCCAGGATCAAGCACTAAGAAAACAGCCATAGAGAGACTTTTCCAATCACCCCCACAACTGCATAAGGTCAAATCCCTATAATCAATAATAAACAAGGGCATACCTAGTGGCCATGCTTCTCCGATTGAACCGTGACTGATGTAAGAGAGACATGGTATTTATTTATTCAAGTCCACATTTCCATCCAGCCCTGAATTAAGACATGGGGATTTATTTATTAAAGTGTAAGTTTCCTTTCAACCCTAAACTAGAGTATTTTAAAGTAAACTCAAAAGTCTCTCTACATCCATAATCAATAGAAAATATAGAGATTCATTCCCTCTAGACAAAATTAACAACTCTGCTGGTTGGACAATACAGGGGGAGGTACCAAGCACACCTGGGTATCACCCCTCCTCCAGAGATCCCATGAAAAAGATGGCAAAAGAATTTGAAAGGCACAAACCCACAAGAGCCAACAGAATTGCAGGAGAGAGAGCAGTAGGCAAAGAGTTTTAATGAACTGCTGGAAGACATAAAGCAGAGGGAAGAATGATGAAAAATAAAGGGAAAAGATGGACAGTCAGCCTGGAATACAAGCAAAGGGGCTGCAGGACCTGAAGAAAACTCTAGACTCTGAGATAGCAGGTGACACAGGGCACAGGTGTGAGAAGTGGTGCTGAGGAGTAACTGAAGACCCGCAGATGAAGCATATAGACAGCCCCACCCAACTCCTCCCTACCACAGCGCCAGATCTGCCTAACCAGGAACTTCTCCCAAAAACTGAGGACAGTTGTTTTCTCTTTCAATTCTTTTTTATTGTGGTAAAATACACATAATATAAAATTTATACTCTTGACTTTTTTTGTATTAAAATATTTTATATTATTCATTCAAACTTCATTTTATACAATGAATGCATACACCGCTGGGGGAGCGTCTGACTGATGCGTGGAAGGGCGGGGATGTCTGCAGCTATGAGAGCGGAGGCGGGGAGGCGGGGAGGCGGGGAGGCGGGGAGGCGGGGAGGCGGGGAGGCCCCGCGTGCTTCCTCTCCTCGGCTGACCACCGTGTGTTCATTCCCAGAGGAAGAGCTGGACGCAGTTAGCCCTGGATGGCACAGTAGACAGAGGGACCTGCAGACGTGGTGGCCAAGGCCTCTGTAAGGGCTTCCCCAGGAGATGTGACCTTTCCAGGCCTTGCAGGCGAGTGTCCTCACCCTGAACGAGCCCCCGAGTCCTGGTCCTTGGTGGACGGTGGCTATGGCATGTGTGTGCATATATGGATATCTGTGCTGCCCCCCTCTGGAACCAGCCCGTGCCCTGTCCTGCCTGCGCACACCCACGCTGAGGCGGCGGGCATGTCAGCTTTGCTGGCCACAATGGCCAGTTCCGGGTCCTCCTACTCCTGCCGCTGCAACTACGCCAGCCTCTCCTGTTCCGCCTCCTCGCTGTCCCACTTGGTTCATGCCAGCTGCTGCTCCTCATTGCCAAACTTCAAAGGTAAGGAAGGGTTTTTCATGAATGGGTCTGGGGTAAATGGGTCATTCTTTGTCTGTTACTTGAAGAAGCCGTTGGTGGCAGAGCCTCGGAATGGATTGCTTTCTTTGAAAGATCCTCCAAATGGATCTGTTGAAGCTGCTGCTGTTCTGCAAAGGGGTCATTGCTGAATGGATTGCCTTTGGAGGGGTCAGCTCCTTTAAATGGGTCAGATTTAAAGGGGTCTTCTGTCTGGAAAGGATCTGGATGCAACTCTTGAGTGTTGTTGCTAAATAACAAGGCTTTATTTTCAAAAGGATCATCCATGGCTCCAAAACCGCCCCCCTCTGCCAGGGATGCCTTCGCTCAGGTCAGCCAGGTCGGTCAGGCTGGCATCGTGGGCTCCATCAAGCACTGGTCATACTGCCCCGGCTCCAGTGGGCCTCCTGGCAGATTTCATGCAGTTGGGAAAGTTTGCTCCTTGCCTGGTTGATTTCATCTTGCATTGACTTCAGGGACTCGATGATGGTTTCCAGCTGGACCTGCTCAGCCTGCGTGCTCTGCTCCAGCTGGGTTTCCTCGTGCTGCAATCGGTTCAGCCCCGACTTGGCTCGGTTCGGATTGTCTTCCTGGAACTTTAAGTCAGATTCCTGAGGCTGGATTTGTGTTTTCAATGATGAGATCATCTGAGTCTCATCCTGGCTCTTCTGCCAGACGTCGCTCAGCATGTCTCAGAGCTTGGCCTTCTGCTAGTCCACCTTGTCCAGGCAGTCTTGAGCGTCTTGTTTCTGAGCCTCGTGCTTTTGCAAACTGCTTGTTTCCCAGTCTAGGTCATTTTGTAATTCCTGTACCTCGCTGGTTTTCTGTCTGATTGCCTCTTCCTTTTCTCTAATGTCTTGTTCCAGTGAATATTTCTCTCTTTGTAACTGGGTGATCTCTTGACTGATGTCATCAAGCTCCTTCACACCAGTAAACTCCCCGGAGCCGAGAGAGCCTTAACTGTATGGGCCGGGAGTGCCTCTCTCCGAGGGTGGGACCATGTCCAGCGAGAGGACTTAAGGGGGTTCGATGCCTTTACTGACTTTCTGCTGAATGAAATGCATAGCTAAGCAAATTGGTCTTTGCTTAACTTCCTCATTTGCCTTGTATTGGCTAGGGCCCATATGTGTGCTAGAAGGTTCTGTGTGAGGCCCGAGTGCATGAAGATCTCATTCACCTCCTGGCCACTCACACAGCTGTCCAGATCTGGGTCGGTTGTCAGGAATATCTTGTCAAATCGCATCTTGTCTGCCACTGGCACCACCCAGTTCACTGCTGGCTGTGTTTGCTTGAGGTTGTGTTTGGGGACAGGCTCCCTGTGCTGCTGAGGCTGTTGACGCCACCATGGGATGGTGTGGCGTGCAGGCTGTCTTTTGGTGGGGGCTGGAAGACAGGACAGGAATGGCACCGGAGAACACAGTCTTGTTTCTCTTGGAGGGTGGGATGAGGGATGGGGGCAGGGCAGAAAGCACAGGCTCCTTCTCAAGGGCTTGGTACACCAAGTGCATGGCCAACGCAAACTTGTCTCAGTCCAAGTGCCCACGCTGGTCGATGTTACTGAGGTCCCAGACCCAGCCCAGGACATCAAGAGGCAGCTTTGAGTTCACGAGGACCGCCTTGAGTTTGTCTCCAAAGAGCAAACCGTTGATGGGTAAGAGGCTTTCATATATCCCATCAAATTTGGCCTTTTCTTTCACCCTTACAGCCCAGAGGGCCTCGGCAGAGGGCAGCACGACCATCAGAGAGCTGCTGGTGTCATGGAATTTAGGCAGTGGCAGGCTCAAATTCAGATTGCTCAAGGTAACTCCATGGCCACTCTGTGCACAGGCCACCAGTCTCAGTGAAACCCTGTTTATCCAAGAACCCTTTACTTTCTGGGTTGGCCAAGACCCATATCTTCCCAAGGATAATGTCCCAGAGGCCAGACTTCTTTAGAGAAAACACAGCTTCCCTCGCCTTCATCCTCCCTGTGTGTGCCGGATCAACCTGCTTGTAATAAGATTCATACACCGAATTTCCAGTGGGAATCTGCTAGGAGAGGGGATGAGTGGTGCCGCCATCTTCCTGCGGACTTGGGCCTCTTAACTGTTTTTAGAGTTGTAGTTATATAGTTGTACAACTACTGTAACAGTTCAGTTGTATACTTCACTGTTTTGGGGTTTTCCATTGTTGTTTCTGAAACAGGGCCTTACTCTGTCTCCCAGTGCAGTGGCACAATCGTAGCCCATTGTAGCCTCCACCTCCCAGCTAAAGCAACCCTCCCACCCCAGCCTCCCAAGTAGCTGGGACTCCTGGTGTGCATCACCACACCTAATTGTTTTTTTAAGAGATGGGATCTCTCTATGTTGCCCAAGCTGGTTTCAAACTCCTGGCCTTAGGTAATCTCCCCTCCTCAGCCTCCCAATGTGCTGAGATTACAGCCATGAGTCACTGCATCTGACCCCAGTTCAGTGTTTTTAGATACATTCATAATGGTATTTTGCGGGGGGGGGGGTTGAATGTTATTTATTTTATTATATATATATTTTATTGCATTTTAAGTTTTGGGGTACATGTGAAGAACATGCAAGATTGTTGCATAGGTACATACATGGCAATGTGGTTTGCTGCCTTCCTCCCCATCACCTATATCTAGCATTTCTCTCCATGTTATCTCTCCCCAACTTCCCACCCCCTGCTGTCCCTCCCCTAGTTTCCCCCCACAGACCCGAGTGTGTGATGCTCCCCTCCCTATGTCCATGTGTTCTCATTGTTCAACACCCGCCTATGAGTGAGAACATGCGGTGTTTGATTTTCTGTTCTTGTGTCAGTTTGCTGAGAATGATGGTTTCCAAGTTCATCCATGCCCCTAAAAAGGACACGAACTCATTGTTTTTTATGGCTGCATAATATTCCATGGTATATATGTGCCACATTTTCCCTGTCCAGTCTGTCATCAATGGTCATTTGGGTTGGTTCCAAGTCTCTGCTATTGTAAACAGTGCTGCAATGAACATTTGTGTGCATATGTCCTTATAATAGAACAATTTACAATCCTTTGGATATACACCCAGTAATGGGATTGCTGGATCAAATGAGATGGGGTCTCTCTGTCACCAAGCCTGAAGTGCAGTGGCAGAATTATAGCTCACTGCAGCCTCAAGCTCCTGGACTCAAGTGATCCTCCCACCTCAGCCTCCCAAGTACCTGGACTACAGATGCATGCCACCATATCCAGATAATACATGCATAATGTTGTTGCAACTGTCGCCACCATCCATTTCCTTAACTCTTTTAGTCTTATAAAGCCAAAACTCCATACCCATTAAACAATAACCTCCTATTCCCCCCTTCTTCCAGCCCCTGGCGTACTACTTTCTGCCTCTGTGATTCTGACCTCTCTAAGTATGTCATCTAAGGGGAATCATACAGTATTTGTCTTTTTGTGAATGGCTCCTTTCACTGAGCATCATGTTCTTAAGGTTCATCCATGTTGTGGCCTATTACAGAAGTTTATTCCTTTGTAAGGCTGAATAATATTTTATTGTACGTAGAGATCACGCTTTGCTTATTCATTCATCCATCGATGGACAGTTGGGTTGCTTTGACATCTTAACTATTGCAAACAATGCTGTTACTAACATGGGTATCCAACCATCTCTTCAAGACCCTGCTTTCAATTATTTTAGGTATATACCCAGTGGTGGAATGGCATATGGATCATATGGTAATTCTATGTTTAACTTTTTGAGGAACGACCATGCTGGTTTTCATGGCAGCTGCACCATTTTACATTTCCACCAACAGTCCACAAGCATTCCAATTTCTCTATATCCTTGCTAACACTTATTTTTTTATAGTAACCATCACAATGGAGGGAGATGTTCTTAATTTTTTTTAAAAAGACAAAGTGAAGAATTTTCAAAAAAAAAGTTTTTCTCAACTTTAAAAGCCATCTGGGGAAAAGTAGAGGACCTAATAATGAGTATCACCAGAGTCAAGGCTCCCATCCAATTTCATGTAGAGGTACCCCAGCATAACAGCCTGCTCCCCACCTGTCCCATTAAAAAGCCTGACAGTCAACAACCCAGGTACTAGACACAGAGCTCTCAATTTAGCCTCTTTATTGCTTTGCTTTTAAGCATGAACAATGTACCCAATATTTGCAATGTAAAATTTAAACATCAAGTAGTAACTCTCCCCCCAAAAAGAGCAAAGACAATTCAGGATACAGATTACTGAAAACAAAAGCAAAACAAAGTCTGTAAAACCAAGAATTATATTCCATGAATAAATGAGCCATACGGGAATAAGAAAGAGCTCTTAGAATTCAAAAATATGGCTATATAATTCCAGAAATTTAAAGAATGCAATGGAAGGATTGAAAGATAAATTTGAAAGCATCTCTTAGTGTATATTAAAAAAAAGATTTTAAAAATATGAGAGAAATTTTAAGAGCAAGGGATCAATCCATGAAGTCCAACATCAGATTAACAAGGATTTTGGAAAGAGATGCAAAGAGTAAGAAACTAGCAAGGAAATAATATAAGAGAATATACCAAAATTGAAGAAGGACACAAGTTATTAGATTAAACAGAGATTCCTCTAAGTAAAGTCTCAAAGAATAAATAAATAAATAAATAAATAAATAAATAAAAAGACTTAACAGAGATTCCTCTAAGTAAAGGCACAAAGGATGAAAAAACACTCCTACCTAGACATGGCATTATGAAATTTCAGAATACCAAGGATAAAGAGATAGTAAATGTATGCAGGAAAAAGGAAAGGAGAAAAAAAAAGAAAAACAGGTTTCTTCCTAAAAGAGAACAGAAGTGAGCTTGGCATCAGACTTACCAGCATCAGTGAAACAGGGATGCAAGGGAGCAAGCTCTAAAGGAAAATTATTTCCAACTTAGAATTCTATATCCAGGATGAAGGTAAAATGTACCCTTCAAAGTAGGCAAGGAGTCCAAAGTTTACCTCTCATAATCCCTTTCTTAGGGAGCTACTTGAAGCTAGAGCAGGGATAAAATAAAAGTATAAAACAAGAAATAAGTCATGGATTCAGGAGACCAATCAAATCCAACCCTGGAGAGCAGTGAGTAGAGATCTAGATTAGAATAGAAAGACAGAGGGTTCTGGGAATTAACAGCAACAAGAAAAGTATGATTTAAAGTTAGAAAATTTGAGGCTTTGATAAAGTCAAGTACTGGCATATTAAAAAATATATATTTGAACTAAATGTTAGGCACAATTTACATTGAAAGGCAAAGTAGTGATAACATTAGAACTACACAGAATAAACCCTAGTGTAGTACTGTGCACATCAGTAAACAACATTTACATGCTTATAGTAATATGAATAACACCTCCTCTTTTTTTTTCTGAGATAGAGTCACTCTGTCACCCAGGCTGGTGTGCAGTGGCACAATCTCAGCTCACTGCAACCTCCATCTCCCAGGTTCCAGCAATTCTCAGGCTCCAGAGTAGCTGGGACTATAGGCACATGCCACCACGCCTAGCTAATATTGGTAATTTTAGTAGAGACAGGGTTTCACCATATTGGTCAGGCTGGTCTCAAACTCCTGACTTCAGGTGATCCACCCGCCTTGGTCTCCCAAAGTGCTGGGATTACAGGTGTGAGCCACCATGCCTGGCCTAATGCTTGCTTATTGCTTGTAAAATCAACTTATAGAGAAATCCCAGGCAAAACTATGATGGTTACAGAATACAATAAAGCAGCTACTAACCTTGAAGTGGCAGGAAGTGGGGCGAGATGGAAGGAAGGACGTGAGCAGAAGTTTCCTTGCCTTCAGAGTGAAGTCAGGATACAGTGGACAATATAAGACATGAAGTGTAAGGATGCTGCACAAGTGTCCGAGGGAAGAAGAAACCAAGCACCGTGATAGAACTCTGTATGAATGATCCAATCTTCCTGCATCATGGAAAGAAACTGATACTGATCCATCAAGAAGCAGGGATAGAAGCTTGTTTATATTGTCATTTATTTTAGAGACTATAAAAATGACTAACCAAAGCAACCAAAGTAGGGATGCTTGGCAAAAACATCGTTATCTTTGAGGAGTGAGGTTGCTTTGATTGAAGGACTGCCCAAGAGTGAGGGTGACAGAGGAACCAGGATTAGGAGACCGAGAAAAGAGGACGATTCAGATCCAGCAATCTTATTAGAGCTGGATATGGAAGTGAATTTTTCACTACGTAAGCCAATAAAGTCTGCTTTTGAGTTCGGTTTCTAGAACTTGCCATTGAAAATGCCCAATACATGCCAACTACTCCCTCCCCTTCTACCTCCCACCTCACCTCCAGTTAAGGCCTTTGCCTTTCCATCTTTATAAACTTGCATTGTCAGACGCCTTGTGTATATATTTACATAAGAAGTTCAAAGTTCCTAGCTATGTGAGTTCATAGTAGAATTATCATCTAATTGATAAGTCCAAGTTTATCTAGCAATTCTGTAAAGAAGTCCAGGTGCAGTGACTTGCGCCTGTAACCACAATGCCTTGGGAGGCCAAGATGGGAGGATTGCTGGAGCCCAGAAGTTTGAGAGCAGCCTGAGCAACATAATGGAGACCCTGTCTTTAAAACAAATTTTTTTTTATTAGCTGGGCATGGTGGCACATCCCTGTAGTTCCAGCTACCCTGAAGGCTGAGACAGGAGGCTCACTTGAGGCCAGGAATTGGAGGCTGCAGTGAGCTATAATTTCACCACTGCATTCTAGCCTGGATGACAGAGCATGACCCTGTTTCTAAATAAGAATAAAAATCAAGAATAATTTTTTTTTGAGACAGAATCTCTCTTAGCTGCACAGGCTGGATTGCAGTGGTGCAATCTCAGCTCACTGCAACCTCCACTTCCTGGGCTCAAGCAATTCTCCTGCCTCAGCCTCCTGGGTAGCTGGGATTACAGGCACCCACCACGCCTGGCTGTGTGTGTATGTTTGTGTGTGTATGTGTGTTTAGTAGAGATGGGGTTTCACCATGTTGGCCAGGCTGGTCTCAAGCTCTTGACATCAAGTGATCCACCAGCCTTGGCCTCCCAAAGTGCTGTGATTACAGGTGTAAAAAAATTTGTAAAGTAAGGAGGAGGCCGAGGTGGGAGGATGGGTTGAGCCCAGGAGTTTAAGACCAGCCTAAGCAACATGACAAAACCCTGTTTCTACAAGAAACATAAAATGAGTCGGGCATGGTGGCACGTGCCTATAATCCCAGCTGCTTGGAGGTTGAAGTGAAAGAATCACCTGAGCCCAGGAGGTTGAGGCTGCAGTAAGCCATGATCAACCCACCGTTCTCCAGCTTTGGGCATCAGAGCGTGACCCTGTCTCAAAAAGAAAAAAAAAGTGGGGTGGGGGGGGGAGTAAGGAGACTGATGATTTAAAGAGACCAGACTGTGTGCCTCAGTTGAGTTTCTGGGTTTGAGGCCTCTCTGGTAGCCACTCCAAGAATATTCTTGGATTGAGCCCTGAAATTCTGCTGGTTGAACAAAAGGCATGGCTGTCTTCTTCCATTTTTAGAATCATAGAGTCCTGGAATACCAGAAATGAAAGTGTTTTAGAGATCACCTGGTGTAACACCCCCATTTTTACACATGAGAAATTGGGTCCCTGGGAGCTTCTGTGGTTTGCTGAGAGGACACTCTGAGGGTGAGTGGCAGAGCCAAGATTGGAAGCTGAGTTTCTCCAGGCTCGCAGTCTCTGGCTCCTTGTGTTGAGTCTTTGGGGAGGAGGAAGAAAGATGATAGCAAAATGGTAGGATCAGAACTGCAGTCAAATGAGAAGCACAAACAGGGATACAAAGGTTTCTTGAATGAAAGTGACTGACTCCTGGGTCTCCCCAGGAGGCCTCCCTGCCCAGGGCTTTCTCTGAGTGTGGCCAGTGCTTGGGAATTCTGAGGCCCTTCTGATGCTAAGACCCTGGATCTGGGAGACTAAGACAAGCGGACTGGCAAATCCTTCCTGTGTCTTCTAGGTGTGCAGAGGTGTGCCAGGACACCTCCCAGCTGGCATCATTGAGGCTGGCAGCATCTTGACATGTGGGTCAGGGTTCTCTGGGTCATACTGTCATGCTTTGAACTCTTTTCTGTTGGAGAAACATTTTATTATTCTTTCAAATCTAATCAATACTATGGTATAGTCTTGTTTAAATGTTAGATAATCACATTGAAGAAACATCTAAAGGAGAAAAGAATTGCCCTTAGCCTCACAAACTTCACCCAATAACTGACTTCCTTTTTGCTTTTTCTTTCCTGGCCCTTGTCCATGTGCATACATAATTTTGCTTGGTTGTAATCAGAAGAAACAAACAATTTTGTATTAAAGCAATAAAGTTTTAATGATATATACATATACAAAGCAAATGGCTATAAAGCATTTGGCATAAAACATAAGGCAAATGGCTATTTGATATATACATAAAACAAAGCAAATGGCTATTTGATATGTATATATACAAAGCAAATGGCTAAAAAAATCTATGCAGGTTTATAGGGGAAAAATCCATTTTAAAGGGGAAAGTATGGAATAATAGAACATCTTAGAGTAGTCCATTTGGGATGGTGCTTAGAAGGCTTTAATAACATTTCTTCTCTTTCTTTTTTATGTTGTTCCTTAACCAAGTCATGGTGAAATAAATGTTGTATATGTTTAGCTTATATTTGTACCATTTGATTTTTAAAACAACCATGGTGCTTCATGAGGAAAAGAAAAATCATAGATCTTGGTGCTGGAAGGAATCTTAGAGACGTTACATCCACCCCAGTGAGAGGCCAATTGTCCATAGCATTTGAGATTATGTAAGCAAAGCCTAATTTTTGTATCCCTCTATCTTGCCGTGCAAATTCAGTCAACCTCAAGTAATACGTGAACAAATATGGATGTATTATTTACTATGCATCTAATGCTGGGCATAATTGGGTTCACAACATGGTAGACCCTTTGCCCACAAGGTCCTTACAAACTCCTTGAAAAACAGAGGCAAAAGTACATTAAAAAGTACATTAAACTGTCAGTCAATTGAGCCCATGTATTACATATTTAATTGTCTGTTTTCTGTCTATATTCTCCTAAAACTTTGAGAAGCATTTGCTTCTCCAAATTCTGGAGGCTGGAAGTCCAAGATCAAGGTGCCAGCAGATCCGGTGCCTGGTGAGGGTTGCTTCCTGGCTTGTAGACAGTGATCTTCTCTCTGTATCCTCACAGAGCAGAGGCAACAAGTGAGCTCCGGTTAGGTCATCTCTTTATAAGGACATCAGTCCCATCATGGAGGTTCTACCTTATGACCTCCTTCACACCCAATTACCTCCCAGAGGCCCCATCTTCAAACACCACCACGTTGGAAATTAGGGCTTCAACATGTGAATTTGGAAGGGAACATTCAGTCCAAACCACCTTCCTGCGTGCCTGCCCACTGTGGCTGACTGCCATTTTCTGTTGCAGTCATGCTGGGGCTGCATCCTAGCTGCTAGCTTTCTTGCTATCTCTCCAGTTCTAGACTTTAAGCAAACCGGTCTTTGTCATTGCTGTACCTCCAATAGCATAAGGCAGATTGTACCACGTGAGAAGAGGGGTGGTCTTTGTACCTCTTATAACTCTTCCACATGGACACACTAATGAGAAGGCTAATGGATACATGAATACTTTGGCTTCCCTAAAATGTAGACACTAATGGCACCTGCCCCTATAATTGTGTATTCATCAGGATAATTCATAAAAAGCAATGTACTTTCCCTAGTTTTAACAGAAAGGGATTTACAACAAGGAATCAATCACGTGCATGGCTCATGGTATCAAAGACAAACTCTACAATGAGGGTGCTAGTCTGTTCTCACATTGCTTATTAAAACATAGCCGAGACTGGGTAATTTATAAAGGAAAGAGGTTTAATTAACTCACAGTTCGGCAGGGCTGGGAGGCCTCAAGAAACTTACAAACATGGTGAAAGGCAAGGAAACACATCCTTCTTCACATGATGGCAGGAAGGAGAAGCACAAGTGAAGCTAGGGGGAGGAAGCCCCTTATAAAACCATCAGCTCTTGTGAGAATTTGTTCTCATAAGAACAACATGCAGGCCAGGCGCGGTGGCTCACACCTGTAATACCAGCACTTTGGGAGGCCGAGGCGGGTGGATCACAAGGTCAAGAGATCGAGACCATCCTGGTCAACATGGTGAAACCCCATCTCTACTAAAACTACAAAAAATTAGCTGGGCATGGTGGTGTGTGCCTGTAATCCCAGCTACTCAGGAGGCTGAGGCAGGAGAATTGCCTGAACCCAGGAGGCGGAGGTTGCGGTGAGCCGAGATCGCACCATTGCACTCCAGCCTGGGTAACAAGAGCAAAACTCCGTCTCAAAAAAAAAAAAGAACAACATGCAGGTAACTTTCCCCATGATTAAATTACCCCCCCCAGGTCCCTCCCATGACACGTGGGTGTTAGGGGAACTACAACTCAAGATGAGGTTTGGGTGGGAACACAGCCGAACCATATCACTAAGCTACCAGAAGCAACTTCCAAAATCACAGCACAGAACTGTACCACCAAGTTTCCTGCCACAGTCAGGAAATTCCTGGTCAAATCAGGAAGCTTACCACTGCAACCAGTGAAACCAAAGCCACGCCACATTGCTGCAATTCAGTCCCCTACCCTTCTCAGCTCCAAATTCAAGTCTCCCCCTAGTGCAGCTGGTTGATATTATCTACATCACAGCCAGAGATGTAGTTGCAAGGGAGTTAGGGAGTGTCATTCTTAGCTTCCCAGACTCTAGAATAATAGCACTCTAGAGGAACAGAGGTTGAAGTAAAGGCTAAGGGATCCCAGCCACACTATCTTCCACATTGACAGGGAGGGAAATACAGTTTGGAAATTTCTCCCCTTCAAATCTCATGTCATGATTTGATTTCTACCGTTGGAGGAGGGGCCTCGTGGGAGGTGTTTGGGTCATGGGGGCAGATGTTTCATGTACCTCTTAGTGCCAGCCTCAGGGAAATGAGTGAGTTCTCACTCTGTTAGATCACATGAGAGCCAGTTGTTTAACAGAGCATAACACGTCCCCCGCCCCGCTCCTGCGCTCTCTCTTACCATGTGACATGCTGGCTCCCTTTGCCTTCCGCCATGAGTAAAAGCTTCCCAAGGTCCTCACCAGAGGCCAAGCAGATGCCTGCAGCCTGCAGAACCTTGATTCAAAAATAAATCATTTTTCTTTATAAATCACCCAGCCTCTGATATTCCTTTATAGTCATGCAAAACAAACTAACACTGATGGAAATGCACCAGAATTAAGGAGTGGCCTTGTGTGCTCCCCGTCTACTCATTTCAGTTAGAGCTATTAATCATCTAGGTCAACAAACATTTATTGAACCTCTACTATCAGGAACTGTGCTGGGGGCTGAGAACATCAAGATGACTCCCACACTCATGCTGCCTCTAAGGAGCTCACTGTTTAATGGGAAAAACAACTTGATAAACCAGTGGTTAAGGGTTTCTAGCAGAAATTTGCACAAAGCGCTCAGAGACCCCAGATGAAGCACACAGTCTGGGTTCCTCTCCTCTGAGAGGATCAATCAAGTGTCTACTGCTTCTTTTGCTGTCCCTGGTTTTCCCCAAGTGTTTCCTCTGAATGAACTCTGCTGTCAGAGTCAAGGCAATCAGAGTTATAGATCACTTGAAAGCTGGCTGAGCTGCCTCAGGTCTGTTTTGTTGTCATTGTTTTCACAAAGCACTGAAATGACTTTCCTCGAGCAAAATAGCTTTCATCACTTATTAATACAGTTTTTTCATACATGCACTTACGTGTGTGTTTATTTAGTTCTGCTCATATCTGTGTGCAAGCATCACTTGCATATATATCCAGACCATCCTTTGTGTACATCTGTCCCCATGAATGTTTGTGGGGTCACATGCATTTGCATGGGGCTGTCATTCCGCACGGGAGTGTCTGTGTGCATGGTCTTTCAGCTAGCTTGTTGTTTGTAAAAAGGCATGAATGTAGATGAAACTTTGAGGAAGGCCAAATAAGAATAAATAAATTCAAGGAGACATCAACAAAGAGAGGAAAATATATGTGTGCAGGCACCATATGTAAGTGGCTCTCACAGTGAATGGTGAAGGTGGCCTTAAGAGCATCTTGTTTTCTTTCCAGAGCTATCTTAGAAGTTCTCTTCTATTATTTCCATGTAAAGGGACCCTTGAGTACAAAATTAGTTCCCAAACAGCACCCAACCCCGTGCTCATCTCCTCATCTCTATACTGTGTATTCCTGGAGAACAGAAATGGATCTTTTTTCATCTCTAGAGCCACAGTGTACAATGTCCACCACAAAAGTGGTGCTCAAGAAAGAAACCAGGAGGGAGGCAGAGAGGGAGGGAGAAAACAAGGAAGGGGGAAGGGAGGCGGGGAGCGGGGGAGGGAGTCAGGGTGGGAGGGAGGGAGGGAGGGAGGAAGGGGCAGGCAAAAGAGAGGAGAAAAGCAGCCCTATTCATCATGAGTAGACAATTGGCCCATGGTAATAGACCTGAGCTAACAAACTGCTGGACAAGATAGATGAGCAGTAACCCATAGGAGCAAAGGGTGACCCCCTCCGCGACCCACCTCATATCTTGGTCCAAGTCAGTTGCTCCCCTGCCCATCCATGACTCTTGGCCCTCAAGGATGGAGGGAGGTCCTTGAGTTGACCTCCGTGAAGTGCATTTATCTACACAGATGCCCAGGCTGCAGTGGCATGGGTGAAGCTCAAGCTGTGGGCTGTGAGCCTGGGTCTTTTGTTGAGGTCCTGCTTCTCTGAATGACTTTGAGTAAATCACTTAAGCTCTCGGGGCCTCACAAGCAAGTGTCCTTATCCATTAAACGATATACCGTGTGAGCTCTAAGATTCCTTCTTGCCTCGGAATCCTGTGATACCCTGCAGTGCTGGCCAACTTCTGCCTCCCCTGCCATCCCGGGGCCTCTGGACTCTGTTTGTGACAAAGGCCTTGAGAATGCAGCCCTTCCCCTCCAGCCACTGCCTCCTCCCTGGACAATTACCAGTTCTCAGTAGCCACACAGGCCTAATATTTGAGGAAAACAGCACTACCTCCTGCCAAGCAGACAGGATCAAAAAACAAGGTAACAGTACCAAAGTGCAGGCAAGCACCAAATCTCAGGCCAGATGCAGAGGTCAGCATTGGAGGTTGCTCCAGCAAGACTTACACCATCTAATTAAATCCACCCAGCCCCGAGCCCAGTCCTTTCTCAGTCAAGCATGCTCCGGGGCTGCACAGATGCCAGCAAATCCTCCCTCAGTTCCCTCGGCTACTCTGGAAGTCCTCTCCTCAACAGCCCATTTTCTCTTCTCTCTCCTACTTCTCCCAGTGAGTCCCCAGTTTCTCCACATCCTTTTTACTAAGAGAGCATGAGCATGAAGTCCTGTCTTCAGGGAGGCAAAGAGACTTCTTGAATTTGTCCACTGCACAGACACATTAGCTGCCAGTGATTAAAGACAGCACAGAATCCACTCTCATCTTCAACTTTCCAGGGCATGGGAGAATAGAATAGAGGAGGCTGGCTGCTTCATCTGAGACTGGAAGGGAGAAGGTGGGTACAGATGAAGATATTTGCCCTGGGGAGGGGAGAGGGCAGGAAGTCAACTAATATTAATGTTCAAAGCACTTAGGAGGGTTCTGAGAAGGGTCCTGAGGATTAATGCAACCCATCTCTCTCCTAAAGGACTTTCCTGTCTAGTGAGGGAGGCTGGCACATGAGCTATAAATGGTAATTTGCATAAAGCATCCTGGAAAAAACTGCCTAATGCAGCATACTGAGGGAGTTCCAAGAACGGAATCATTGATTCTGTCTGGGGAAGAATCAAGATTGGCATCCAGGAGGAAGTAGAGGTTGAAGACTTTTAGAGATTTCTGTCTTACTGACTAGCAGTAATAATAACAGGCTACACCTTTGCTGCACCTTGTGGTTTACAAAGCGCCTTTGTGGCCTTTGTTCCCTTAGTTCCATTTGATTCCATTTGTTTGCAGGTTTCCATGCACTTCCACAGCCATTGAGCCTACTCTGTGGCAGGCACAGCTACAGCTCCTAAGATCAAAAAGCATAGTCTTGACTCTCCAAGGTTTCCGAAGGGAAGCAAACAAACAATAACAACAAGGAAAAGCATGAGTTCTGAAGGGAAGCATCAAGTTATTGTGGTGGCAAAAGGGAGTGTGGAGCTTAACCCAGGCTTGAGCATGGAGAGAAAGGGGCAGGGAGGATGACACTGGGAAGCCAGGCTAGAACGAGCCCTAGAAAGGCTTATTTACAGAAGACCTGCCTGTGGGATATAAAACACTCCCATATGTGATCATCTGGGGGGTCCTCAGTCGGCTTTCTAATCTCTGAATTATTGGGCTTCTGCATTCTTAGGAAGTTTCTTAATGGTAAAGGTGTCATTTAAAATTAAGTTGGATCCCAATAAATAAGATAGTGACCATCTAGTGACACTAGGGAGGGTAGAGAGAGGTTGAACTTGAGATTTTTATGAAAGAAGCAAAATTAGGAGGCTGTTGTGAATGATCAGAGGGCATATATTAGCCAAGGATACTTGTGATAACCAGAACATTCAACACAAACTGGCATGAGCAATAAAGGAAGCTGGTTTGCTCATGTAGCAGGAAGAATGCAGCAGTAAAGTGGGCTTCAGATGTGCTTCACTGAGATGGACCCTGGGCCCCGACTCTGTTTCTCTGTGATGCACTGGGCTCTGCCTCCCTCAGTGACGGGCTATGTCCTCTTGCTGGGTCTCTTCATGATAGTAAAAGGGACTGAGCTTGTCCCTACCTCGTATTTGTGCACCACCTTCTTCAAAACAAGAAGAAATTTTCCTTTCTCCAACCATCACACAAAAGTCATCTATTTACTCTATTTAGACCAGTCAGAACCAATCTCAGGGCCACACAATGAATGATGTAGTCAACCTCTAAGCTAATTTAAGGCAAGAGAGATAGAACCATTAAAGGATGTGTTCAAGAGCCTTGGACTAATCAGGGTCCGCCATGTGGGCTAGGGGTGGAGTAAATACCTGGGGGTGCAGGTGGGAGTAAATACCTGGGGGTGCAGGTGGAAGAGGAGTAATTCCACAAATTAAAATCTGGGTGCTGTGAGCAATAGGAGAGGGAAGGAATGGATAGTGGATAAGAAGCCAACCCTTGTCCATGCTAGAGGGTGAGGAAGGAGAAACTAGGGACTCTCTGGCTCCAAGACTGTGGATGTTAAACAACCTTAACAAAGCCTGGAGATAGAGAAGAAGTAAGTCTGGATGTAGGCAGAGAGGTGAGGGAGAAAAATAAATTTATTGTTGAATTTTAAGTGACTAAAAGACATGTAAGTGGAGATGTTTGATGATCAATTCTGGATCTTTCCAGGAACCCCACACCAGGGAAACCACTGCTAAGTGATCCCACTGTTTATCCCAACACTGTGCTGAGTCTCTTTAGAGTTTTGAAAAACTCCACAGTTATTGATTAGCCATTAGTGATTCCCTCCGTCCCTGCATAAGCATTTCCTCTTCTTCAGTGCAGCAGCCTCCAAATAACTGGAAATGGGGCTGAGCAGGTGCAGATCAGAAGAAAAAACATCCCTCTTAATGTGAAAAATTAATTTGTGGCTCTAATTGCTTCAAACTCCAAAGGAAAAAAGGAAAATCTCCATTCTCCCAGCATTCAAAATAGAACACAGGCTTTATCTGTATAAAGAAAATAATCTGTCAAGGGAAAAATAAGAACTTATGCTGCTTGAATGTCAATCTTACAACATTGTAAAGGAAAAGCAGGTTTAATTACAGTCAAATCTACATAGAATCATTGTTGAATGGTGTGCACAGGAGCCTAAAGGTCTAAGATTTCAGACTTGACAAGACACTTCAACAAAGGCTGGTAGAAACAGCCAAGTGTCACAGGGTGGGGTGCGGGGAGACGTGACTCTGGACTGGAGTTCTGTCATATGGAATAGAGAAGACCAAAGCAAAATGTTCTCAAGTTGCCTGTGGGATCTATAAAATCATCACAGAAAATTAAGTCTAGACTTTCCTCCCTGAAATAACTATTTTATTTTCTAGAACACAGCCTTAATGGTTGTTCTATATCCCCGTGAAGAACACACGAAGTAATGGCCTGGAATTTTCCAATTTACCAATGTCAAAACAGAGGCTAAGAGAAAGGGCCCATCTGAAGTGATCCAGAAAACCAGTGGTGACTCTGAACTTGAACTAGAGCAATATTGTGTCCCAGAAGCCAGGCCCCAGAGCCATAAACTAAAAATAAAAGGTGGTTGGTACCCACTCCACAGAACATAAGCCTATTCTTACCCATCTATCCTATGCCCTCCCCTCCTGTTCCCCACAAAAGAGAATTTGCAGAGAAAAGTAACCCATTTCCTCTTATGAAAGCAATTCCTCTGCACCAGGGTCTGTAAACATTGGAGGGAGGATCTGGACAACTCGAAAGAATATATTTTTTACTAAGTTTGAAGGGAAGTAGCTCACAGGGCACCTGCAGGCCTGCAGACAGATGCAGGTGCCTTCTGGTCCTGTACCCAGGCCACTCTGCCCAGGCAGTGCAAATGGCTTCTCCCCAGCTCCGATCACTAGCCTAATCATGACTAGCCTAACACCCAGCCTGGAGAGCAGTGGCGTGATCTCAGCTCACTGCAACCTCCACCTCCCAGTTTCAAGCAATTCTTCTGCCTCAGCCTCCTGAGTAGCTGGGATTACAGGCGCCCATCATCATGCCCAGCTAATATTTTTATTTTTAGTAGAGCCGGGGTTTCACCATCTTGGCCAGGCTGATCTTGAACTCTTGACCTCGTGATCCATCCACCTCAGCCTCCCAAAGTACTGGAATTACAAGTGTGAGTAATTTTTTGGCAGTGGCACCCTGCCAATAAAACATGTTTCTATGCCTTCTCTCTTGTTTTCTTGTCCTTCTCCTTCTATTCAGAGAAAACCCACTGAAGGAGCTCAGTTCTTGGTACTGTTTATGTCTCCCCACCCCTGTGTTACATCTCCTGAGATCTTTAGGAGCATTGAGAAAGCACTGGAAAGACCAAAAAGAATAAGAAAACCTAGAAACATATCAAGGCAGTAAACTGCAGTGATTATCAACTCTGAAACAAGAGCTGAGTCACATGTAGCATATACAGACAGGAGGACTCCATGCTAGGAATGTCTTCCCTTAGGACAATGTTCAGGGGCCAGAATGGTGGCTGCAGAAGTCAGAAGCTTCCAGCTGCTTCACAGATCAGTCTTTGGGAACCCCTAGAGCGGCTCCCTAACTCAAGGCAATATGAAGATAACAGAAACATTGGTTGCCAATCAATAACTGTGCGCCATAGAATGACAATTACACATGCTTCATTATGCAGTTAATGTGGACATAATCCTACAAACAATAAGAAGTATGCATAGGCTTCTGATATTAACTTCCAGTCTCCCGGCATTAAGGAGCTGGTGAGGCCCCTTAGTCAGATGTGACGAGGAGTTGCCTTTGTCTCCTCCTGTAGGGACTCATTTTCTTCCCATGTTATCCAGCCTCTGCGATCTCTGTGTCCCAGGCTGTTCTTGTTCCATGCTAGTCTGTGCCAGAATGGTTACTTCCTGATATCAGTGTCATTATTATAAATTGAAGAAAATACCTGCCTCTTGGCCCTGGATTTTAGAAAGTGCCTGCGTCTGCTGTGGTTATAGAAGAGTGCCTACTTTCCTTCCAGTGCTCTCCGCCGAATGCCCAGTTGTCAATAATTCACCATTTCAGGGCTGGCTTTTTCTTCTACATGATGACTGTGGCTTTCTGTCGCTCTCAGAGTACCTCTGCCTGCAAGCTCTGTGTTCCCCCAAAATTCCTAAAAGAAGATTGGGAACGTATCAGCTTTCTTCTTTGGACAGGAATAGCAATTTGCAAACCCAAATGAAAATTGTTTCTCTTCCCCAACACAGCGAAAACATTGGTGGCTTGCCGCCTCTGACACATGTTGCCTGCCTGCAGCCCTAGGCTTGATTTTCTGACCCTTTTGCACCCTCTGTTGTGTTAGAATGCACTTGGCAAATGTGCCCTGATCACAGTTCTTCTTGTGTCATGCCCGACTCTGGCATAACAGTGTAATTGCATCAAAGACTCAATTGAAACCATGTAAGTTTCAAGGATACAGGATCCTAGGTGATCAATCATATTTTTGCCGTAACATACCTTTTACTTTCTAGGAGTTGGCAGAGGGTTGGTTACTGTAGGCAGAATCTATAATTAGCGATCAAATATATTTAGATGACAGAATCTATCCCAGTAGAACATTTTACCCCAACTTCCTTTAGATCTAGATACAATATCTATATATGAGGAACCTGACTACAATCCTATATGGAGTGTTTGGATCCTGGAGCTATGAAACGGCATTGCTATCAAACTATATATGATGGTCCTATACGCAA
The DNA here is from genome assembly GCF_009761245.1 of Sapajus apella. Lineage (NCBI taxonomy): Eukaryota > Metazoa > Chordata > Mammalia > Primates > Cebidae > Sapajus > Sapajus apella. The sequence goes on along the minus strand of NW_022437090.1, from coordinate 2,142,861 downwards.
ACTGGAAACAGTTGTCTCTATGAATCAGTAATTAGTATTTGTTCTCAGCTAAAACATTTTGAAATGTATTTCCAGGTAGAAACAACCAAAGTGTTCATTTCATTAGACAATTTTTGGATGAACAGAGAAACAGAATGTGGTAGACACATACTGTGAAACATTATTCAGCCTTAAAAAGGAAGGAAATTCTCAGCCATGCTATAACATGGAGGAACCTTAAGAACATGAAGTGACATTAGCCAGTCACAGAAGGACAGATACTGTATGATTCCACCTACATGAGATACTTAGAGTAGTCAAATTTATACATAGAGAAAGTAGGCCAGGCATAGTGGCTCAGCGTCTGTAATCCTAGCACTTTGGGAGGCTGAGGTGGGCAGATCGCTTGAGTTCAGGAGTTCAAGACCAGCCTGGGCAACACAGTAAAACCCCATCTCTACAAAAACACAAAAAAATTACCCAGGCATGGTGGCATGTCCCTGTGGTCCCAGATACTGAGGCTGAGGTAGGAGGATTGCTTGAGCTTGGGAGGCAGAGGTTGCAATGAGCTGTTATCCTGCCACTGCACTCTAGCCTGGGGCCACAGCGAGACCCCATCTCAAAAAAAAAAAAAAAATTTTTTTAAAGAAAGGAAGTAGAATGGTGGTTGCCAAGGTCTGAGCACAGTGGCTCACACCTATAATTCCAACACTTTGGGAGGCCAAGGCACGTGGATCACATGAGGTCAGGAGTTCTAGACCAACCTGGCCAACATGATGAAACCCCATCTCTACTAAAAAATTTTAAAAATTAGCCAGGTGTGGTGGTGAATGCCTGTAACCCCAGCTACTCAGGAGGCTGAGGCAGGAGAATATCTTGAGTCTGGGAGGTAGAGATTGCAGTGAACCAAAATCATGCCACTAAACTCCAGCCTGGGTGACAGAGCAAGACTCCATCTAAAAAAAAAAAAAAAAAAAAAAAAGAATGGTGGGTTGTGGGGAAGGACAGAAAATGAGTTATTGTTAAGAAATACCAAGATTCAGTTTGGGTAGATGAAAAAGTTCTGGAGATGATGGGGTGACAGTCAGACAACCACATGAATGTACTTGGTGCCACTGGACTGTACACTTAGAAATGGTTAAAATTGTGGATTTTAAGTTACATGTATTTACCACGATTTTTTAAACATGATATGAAGAATTCATTTCCAAGTGAGGATTTTTAATATTTCCTACAATATCTGCCTCTGTGATTGAAATGGTTTCCAAATGACACAAATTAGTTCTCCTGTGATCTTAACAATATATACAGAATACCTAGAATCTCACACACATGAGACTATGGTGGCATCCAACTGCAGAGATTTCAAAGTCCAGAGCAACAAACCACTCAGGCCTTTTTCTTGGTTTTCTGGACAACCCGCCTAAAAGGCTTTTCTGTTCTTCAAAATCCAAAAAGGCATGTCCTGTAGTTCAAATGCTGTTCATACATAATTTCTAATCCTGGCCAGTTCAAGATTAGCCTGGCCAAAATGGTGAAACCCTGTCTCTACTAAAAGTATAAAAATTAGCTGGGTGTGGTGGTGGGCACCTGTAATCCCAGTTACTTGGAGGGCTGAGGCAGGAGAATCACCTGATCCCAGGAGGCGGAGGTTGCAGTGAGCCGAGGTCACACCATTGCACTCCAGCCCAGGCAACAGTGCAAGACTGCATCTCAAAAAAAATAAAAAGAAAGAAAAAGAAAAAAAAGAAAGCAAAGAGTCTCTGAAACAATGCTTCTCATCTTAGCTACTCACCCAACTGGGTAATGCCTTCACATTGCCACTATAAAATGAAAATAGGTCATAAATGAAATCCTAATGAAAATAAGTCCTTCTACTCACAGGGGAAGTAGATAGGCTAAAAAAGGCAAATGCATGGCAAATCATTCTCCACAACAAATCACAATGAACACTCTGCTTTGCATTGTTGCTGCAGCTAATGACCCCAGAAGTGGTGGTGTTCACCACTGCACCTCCCGGCCTCCTCCACCTGGGGCCCCCTCACCCTGTCTGCAGCTGTCCTGCCTGGACATGCCCTGCCCACTGAACTAAATTGGAGGAAGGAAGTGCGTATCATCAGGAACCCATTACTCGAAGATACAAAAAATATATATATACATATATTTCCATTTTTTTAACTTTTAAATTCAGGAGTACATGTGCAGGTCTGTTACATAGGTAAACTTGTGTTATGGGGGTTCACTGTACAGATGATTTCGCCACCCAGGTATTAAGCCCATTACTCATTAGTTGTTTTTCCTGATCTTCTCCCTCCTCCCTCCCTCCTCCCTCCCTCTTCCCTCCCTCCTCCCTCCTCCCTCCTCCCTCCTCCCTCCTCCCTCCTCCCTCCCTCCTCCCTCCTATAGGCCCAGTGAGTGTTGTTCCTATTTTCATTTTCAAAGAGAGATCTCAAAAGGCCTCACGTTACCTGTTCTATGATAACTGTTGACAATATCAGCTTCAAATAAGGTAAATATTCCCCACCACATAGAAGCTGAAATGAAAATAAGTCATAAACGAAATCCTAATGAAAATAAGTCCTTAAAACAATCCTTTTCTTTCTTCGGAACTTTGCAGATGACTCTGCGTTTGATTCCTTTTCTCATGACTGACTCTGTTTCTGGGAGTGTTATGTGGCACCAAAAAAAAAAAAGTAAAACAAAAAAAAAAACAAAAACAAGGGAAGATGGGCTTTAAAGCCAGAGAGAGAGATCCCATTCCTGGCCCTCTCATGTGCCAAGTGCTCAGCTCTGGCTCTCTGGAGGCCCCCAGCTATCTATCTGAAGATGATAACACAGGCATCCATGCTGCAAGATTGTAGCAAGGATTAGAAATTTTGTATGAACAGCATTTGAAGCAGTGCACAATAAATTATGCCAGTGATCATGATGTCAGCATCACAAACACATATTGGCATATGTCACACACCAATCAGTACGTTCACACTGCTCAGTGCAACCACACCTCCCCCACCATTCCCCAGGAAAAGGTGTTCTGCTCAGAGTCCTGGGAAGCAGCACACCCAAGGTGGCCCAGACTCTTTCTCCTTAAACTATTGCCTATTTTATCAGTGTGGAAAAGTGGGCAAATAGCACAATCACAGTAAGAGTCTCCTCATCGTAAATGTTGCATCAGGCCAGGCGAGGTGGCTCACACCTGTAATCCCAGCACTTTGGGAGACTGAGGCAAGTGGATCACTTGAGCTCAGAAATTCAAGACCAGCCTGGGCAATGTGGCAAAACCCTGCCTCTACTAAAAATACAGAAAATTAGCTGGGTGTGGTGGTGCATGCCTGTAGCCCCTGCTATTCAGGAGGCTGAGGTGGGAGAATGGCTTGAGCTGGGAGGCTGAGATTGCAGTGAACTGAGATCACACCAGTGTACTCCAGTCTGTGCAACAGAGACCCTGTCTCAAAAAACAAAAAAATAAAATAAATGAATGCTGCATCAGGCCTCAATGCTCGAGACCTAAATCTGACTTATATCTGTTTTGGCCAAGTTCCATGCTGATCCTCTAGAGACAGCGCCCAATCCACAGGACTGCTTGGTATTTTCTCCTCACAGCCATGGTTCCTTGCTAATGTGGTTCTCTTTCTTTTCCCCATCTCCTGCTATTGTTCTCTTTCCTTTCATGTAGACTATATTACCAGAAATATGAACAGTAAAGATGAAGTACAGAGTTCAGCCTGTAATCTCAGCACTTTGGAGGCCAAGGCGGGTGGATCACTTGAGGCCAGGAGTTTTAGACAAGCCTGGCCAACATGGAAAAACCCCATCTCTACTAAAAATACAAAAATTAGCCAGGCATGGTGGTGCATGCCTGCAGTCCCAGCTACTCGGGAGGCTGAGGCAGGAGAATTGCTTAAACCCAGGAGGCAGAGGTTGCAGTAAGCTGAGATCATTCCATTGTACTCCAGCCTGGGTGACAGAGTGAGATTCCACTCAAAAAAAAAAAAAGTCATTCTTTGTCACAGGAAATTACTACATATATTCAGAGGAGCATAACAAATACAGCATGTCATGTCTTCCAGAACCTTCCAGAACTCAATATCCTCATCCTTTAGCATTGGTGCTACCACCAAGGGACGTGAATGCATGCTGAGCACAGACACTTAAGTCAACTCATCTTTCTGCCTCACCTTGCCCTATGTCAGGGAGCCTTCTCTGAGGGTCCTTGCTGAGGACTAATGGCAAGTGACCTCATCCCTTCAACCACAACTGGTTGGATCAAGGATGACTACCTGATCCAAGCTGGGCCAATCAGATTCTCTCTTCTAAGAAGCGATCTTTGAAATACAGGAGTTCTAGCTAGCCTCCTGACAATACTTAAGCTAGAAACTGATCGAGATTGGGAAGACTACATCAGGTCCACATAGAAGTAGAACTGAGAAATGGAGCCTGCAGAAAGCAAAAACAAAGCAGATACCCAGAGAGAATCAGATGAGAATATGCATAGGTGAGAGAGAGAAAGAGAGAGAGAGAGGAGAGAGAGAGAGACAGAGAGCCAATCAGATTCTCTCTTCTAAGAAGCGATCTTTGAAATACAGGAG